>NC_058098.1:80928000-81234500 GCF_020171115.1 Neogale vison | reverse complement strand
ATAATACATACATCCCTGGGAAAGCTAGGTAGAAATGGAACAATATTTTTATATATAAGGTACATGCTATTTTAAAAGCATGTCACTGAAAACTCGATATTTTGACAGATTAACAGAGTTTTTCATATTCTGGGTTGGTCTAATGAGGCTGATTTACACCAAGGATCTGAGCCCACTGTTTGGGGCCTCCTCACAGCAGCAAGTTCCCACAGGGACCTTTAAAGGCCATTCTCGGTCAGCTTATCAGAAAGGCCACATGAGGAAGGAGCCAGAAATGTACCTAACATCATTAGGTAGGAAAAGCCAACTAGGAACTATTAGCTGCTCCACGGAACGACGTATTACAGGACATTTTCTAGAACTGGGATGGGGGCCGGCTGTTCTCAGGAGCAGTGAGAGAGACAGAAACGGGTAGATACTGGGTCCATACAACAGGATGGGACACTATTCCAACTCCGGTCTGCATAGAGCCCATGTTCCAGTGAAAGCCAAGGGTTCAGAAGGTGATGGTCAAATGTGGTTGCCCTGGCTGGTGTGAGGGAAGCACAGACAGAGCAAAGAGCTTCTCACACCCTCGGGGGACACCAAGGCTAGAAACCATTTGTTCAGGGCTTGGTTGAGAGGAAGATGACGAAGTAGGAAGAAAAGATGAGGAAGAAGAAAAGGAAGAACGAAAGGGGGAGATAAAGAAGCAGGACTCTTCATCATCATATGTAATGATAAAGGCTAAAGGGGAACATGATGAAATTCAAGATTTTTTAAAGGATTGGTTGAATATGAAATCATAACAAAGTCCAGGATGGTATTATCAAGTGTCAGGTCACATACCCCAAACTACACCCCATTCCTTGAAGCTTAATGAATACATTTTCAGATTACATTCATAATACATTTCAGGAAAGAAATGCTACTTTTTACAGAAAGCAGCAAACTGAGCCACCAAGAGGTGGCTAACTGAAAGTTGAAAAATATATTTTTAATATTTTCCCATTTTTAAAAATCATTTCCATTAAGCCATTCTGACATTGGGGCTTTAAGAGACACTCAGCCCACGTCCATTTGTCTGGGGACGACAGCATAATGCTGTCTGAGGCCCTAGGATGGCAGCCATCCCACTGTATTATAGCAGTTTTTACAGTTCTCCCTTGTAGAGTATTGAAGCTGGCTCTTGCCCACCTTCCAGGCCCCTCCTGAGCCCACCAGCTACCCAGAAGGACTGACTAGATGTTCCCCATTCTGTGATGCCCTCTAACTCAGACACCAGCTGCTTTTCACCTCCCTTCAGTCTCTAGGTGACTCTGATGAGCTCCCAGTTCAGCTTTTACCTTCCCCAGGTTACCTTCCCATACTCCCCCTTATAAAGGGCTCTCTCCTGTAATTCCTCAGCACCCAGAATTTATTCTCACCTAGCATCCACCATGAGAATTTGCAAGTGCCTGTTGAGCTGTCCATCCACAGCCAGTCTGTAAGCACTGTGAGGGGAGGGAATGGCCCTTTCTCTATGTGGTTCCAACAGTTGTCACAGTGCCAGGCAGATGCGCACTCACGGCTGCCCAAAACATGCTGCCACCGAGAAGCCAGCAGGTGCTGCTCCACGCGTCCCCTGTTGCCTTATTATCATAGGCACTGTCTGACCCACCCCGGAGGGCTTTTTGGTCTAAAAGCATTAAGACCATGGCAGGACAGGTTTTTTCTGTCTTTGCACATGTTTAATGGGCTGTACCCTAAAGAAGGAAGCCCTGTCATAGAAAACTAGCCACTGTCCACATAAATGAGATGTTGTCATGAGCTTTATATTAAGTGGTGTTACAGACAGCCAGAGAAAGAGTTTGTTGTGGTTTCCATAAGGACAACCAGGGAGAGCTTCATTTTATGTTGAGGACATTTATGTGGAATACTTATTTGGGTTCTCCAAGAAGTAGATGTCAAAATGGAATAGCGCGTGAGAGTTTAGTAGAGGAAATGGTGCAGAAGAAGAAGGGTGGGGAGCTGGAGAAGGCAGGGAGAGCCTTCAGAGCACAGTACAGGTCTGACCTTGGGAAGGGGAAGCGAAGTGGGAAGAGCGAAGACCAAGTAGAAAGTTGCCACTGCAGCACAGTTCCAAGAAAGGCTCATTCAGGCTCATGAGAAGTCTGTCTCTCTCCCTCTACCCTTCCTCTTCTCTTAGTTTGAATCTGCATGTAGAATTTCAGATTGTTTCTGACTTCAGGGAAAGGTGCTTTTATTAAAGCCGTAGAGAAGTACAAACCACCCTGTTTCATGAGTCATCACAAAGGGAATAAATACCCCAATCTACCACAAGCCTCATTCTTGAATCTTAACAGGAACTCACAGAAGATTGACTGAACCACTAACATTTATTGAGTGATTATAGGTGCCATGTTCTCTCCTAAGCCCTGTGGGAACTGATTCATTCAATCCTCACAATAATCCCACAAGTTAAGTATTAAAGTATCTCCATTTAAAGACAAAGAACCTGAACCCCAAGGGCTGTTTAGTTACTTACTCATCACCATAAAACTAGTAAGTGGCAGAAGAAAATTCAAACTTAGCCCATGCTCGTACCAGCCGCATTCAATGGTAGCCCCAGTAACCGGGCCCAAAGTGCTGTGTGTTGCAGACACAAACACTAAAATGTTCTCCTTCTGGTGCTCCTCCACACTCTGGAGCTGCTGCTGGGATGTGGCTTTCTCGGCCACCCTGCCCCTCACATGGCTTGATGAGTAGTATCTGTTACTACTTCAGACTGAGAGGTGATGTGTGCCATTTCTGGACCAGTGCCTTTAAGAAGAGAGTACAGATTCCCCATGTCTCCTTCCTTCTCGAGACTGGATGCCTTGTGACCCTGGAAACCATGTGCTGCCGATAGCAAAGCTGCCATCAGCTGAGGTCTTTGAATGCCTTTGTGGGACACCTGCTACTGACTAGAAACCAACTCAGATTTTTTACCTTACTGTGTTTCAGTCATTGTTATAATCACTTAATAAGGAAAACTAAATGTTATAGCAGTTATCCTTCCTGGTCTAAGAAGATGAGGAGTTATCTGCCTGGAAGGGCATGATGTCATTGGCTTAAAGTCGCAGAGATTGTGACAGCAGAGGTAGGAATCAAATGCAGACGAGGCACTCAGTGAGAAGAGGAGAGCCAACAGAGAAGGGAGACTCAGAAGTCTTGGCAGAGGCCCCCTCAGTTCAACTGTTGTCTCTGGGGAGCTACTGTAGAAGGTAGGACCCAGCAATCCTAGTGTTAAAAGACTCAGAATCAAGTGTTGATGCCGGAACCAGGTACCACTGCAAACGTAAGGCCTGGGATAAAACAGGACGGCATGAACCACTGTGTGGCAGAATGGATTGTTGGGGTCCTCCTAAGTGGGATGGTCTTCTACCCCAGAGAAGTAGGAGAAAAACAGGATTCAAAGGAAGAGGCTGTACAGATTGGGCATTTTTGATTGGCATGAGGAAAAGGGCCACAGTTTGATAATATGCAGTGATCAACTTGTGCTCTGTCAGTCCCCAAACTCACGTCAAGCCCATACGGAAAAGCTACCAAGAAAAAAACGCAGATATTCTCTCTGTTCAATGACCGTCATCTGTCTAAAGGGCACTAAAATGGTGAAAGCCATTGCATTAGCCTGAGGTAGTCAACGCCTTGTGGATAACAAATCTTTAAAATACTGGGCACCTCTGAACATACGTCTCCCTCAGGCCTCTAAGCCTTTTATCCACATCTTTTATGCATGGTCCCAAGGAAACTCTCCATGAAGCATGGAGAATGATCTTTAAGCACTTGGAAATGATAAGGCCTTTCTGTCCTAAGTGTTCAGGGGTCTAAACCTGTCCCTGTCATGGTTCCTATTCCGACACAGCAACTCCATGGAATCACAGGGTAGGTTAAGACAACACAGTATGTTTTTCAGAGGACAAAGGGTGTTAACTATCCAAAAGTACACTGCCTACTCAGGGTACATTGTGCATTCTAAAAACATATAAGTGCTCTTCTGTCTTCACGAAGAAGGTAAAAGCAAGAAAGTGGATTAAATGGACAAACAACAGCCTACTTCAGATCTGGATATTACATTGTCTTCAGTGAAGTGTTTCTAATGTTCTTGAAGCTTGCAAATAATGAAAAGGGTATCCCGCCCACTGAAATCCAAGTAAATATGCTGTAATTGGTTTAGAGTGCCTTTAATACTAGTGTTCTCATGTTTTAAAACTCTTTTTTCCAAGTTTCAATAACATGTTCTTGAAAGATACACTCTCTAAGTAATTCTTTGTCCTCAGGAAGACACTCAAATCACTTTTCTAAACTGATGGTCTGGCATCCTTCCAGAACTGATTTAGAAGTTATGGCTCACACCCCATGTCTGAGTCTTCTAACCTTGGCACATTCCTAAGTCCCATGAATAGGGTTGGCAGTTGGGAAGGATGGCTATAAAAAGAGAGAGAGAGCTGCATGCATCTAACTCTGTTTAGCAAATTTTGCTTTCACGAAAATCCTAGAGAGTCAAGAAGACATTGCCAAGATACCTACAAGATCTCAGAAACCTGTTGGACCATTCCATATGCCATATCACACTAAAAATAACTTCAATTTCTATAGAGCTTTGTAGTTTGCAAACACTTTTATATGCATTATCTCAGTTGATCAATATAATAATCATGGAAAATAGGCAGAGCAAATACTATCCCCATTTGACAGATAACGATACTGAGGCACAGGGGGAGTTGTGTTCAAGGTTACTCAGCTATTATTCCCTTGGCTAAGAAAGAAACTCGGTCTTTAGGCAGGAGCTCTGGTTCCCTTTCCACTACACCACTCCGCCTCCTCAGAAGCCAATCTGAATTTGGGTGTTACAGAACAAGTTTCTAATCTGCTTCTGACAATGGCTCGGCTGCTCTCAGCACTGGTCGTACCAGGCCAAAGAGGAGAGATCGTGGTCACTGGGAGGAATGTGACCTCCACACAGAATTCCAGTAGGCATTGGTGGGGGTATCAATAGAGGAAAAAGCCCCTTGACACACAGCTTCTTAAAACTTCAGCACAAGCACGCATCATTCTCACTAATGTGCAATTTCTCTCGAAGCTCTTTGGAATTAGGGGTTTGCTTTGCCTACTGTGAGAAAGGCATCCACCAAGCTAAATTGGGCCCTCAGGCACGCACCCAGCTTTCTCAGAAGCCAATACTATTTAGATGGAGTTCTTCCATGCACATCTCCCAGGACGGTTTTAGACAGCCTATGAGTATACTTTATTTCCTTTAAAACAAGTAACCTAGAAAATGAAATAACACATATTAGATTAAGCTCTGTCCCATTTGGCTAATTCAGAAGTTAATGGAAGGTCTCTTTCGGTCATTGGTATTGGCAGAGACACATTTAGTGAAACTCTCGTGGGAACCTCACACAGGTACAGTAGCAGCTCTTACCCATAAATTAAGAATGGCACTTAAAGGCAGCTTTTTCCTCTCTAAGAGGGTGCCATTCGGGTTTCTTTTGACAAAGGCCCCTCTTACCAAACTCCCCCCAAAATACAAAGAATCAGAGACATAGGGATGGGGGGGGGAGAGAGAGAGTGAGACAGAGAAGGGGACAGAGAGGGAGGGAAGAAGATGGATCTAGACCTTAGAAATGGGTATGATACAGTGGAAAGAGAAGGAACCAGATCACTAACAAATACAATGAAGGTGCCCACTTCACACGGTGTTTATGGCAATTAAAAATTTCTTTCACCTCTTTGAACCACACACAGTGCCTACCAAATGAACAGTTTATTTTGGAGATTTAATACAGAACACTGATTTATAATTTTTCAGTGAAGTAAATGCTATCTTTGAAAATAGAAGTAATAAAAAATAAAGCTTAATAAAGCTTGACTGTTCCATGACTTTAACCCCAGTCCCTATATTGAAGCAAATATATCCAGAATCAAATCACTTCCTGAAGACACATTCTGTCTCATTGTTTCTGTGATCTTCAATTCTGTCACAGAGTTGATGAAGCTACTCCACCTACCTGCCACTTTCCCAAGACTAAGTCCTCTTCTGATAAAAATAAAAAAAATGAAACGACCTCCTTACCTCCTTCTCAAATGCACACTGAGCCTATCCACCATGATAAGAAGACCACATTCATATTATGACCTGTTGAATTATTTTATGTCATACTTAAGTCATTTTTTATAACTACTTAAGTGGAGGAGATCTGGAGATGCTTTTTATTGTATTATATTTCTATCTTTCTCTATTTTTGGTTCCAGAGTAAAGCTACCATAGTAAAATCAGGTCGTTTTTTATGTTTTCCTATACTTAGGAATAATTTAAAATGAATTGGCTTTTGAAGTTCCCAGGATTTGTTTTAGTATTAATACTTTCAAGACATTAATCACTGAGATTATATTTAGCTGGTTAGTTATTTATTTCATTTTGTCTACTGCCTTAATTATTTCTTTTCAATTATTCTTACATATTTTTGGTAATTTACATTCTTTCAAAATACTTCCATTCCACTGAGGTTTTCAAACTTATTGGACCATAACTTTGCACCACTCTCGTGATTTTTATTGTCCTTGAATCCATTCTAAAGTTCATGCTCCCATTTCTAATTCTGTTTGTGGTTCTGCCCCTTTATTAAAACTGACAAGGTTTTATCAATTAATAAAATCATGCACAAAATAAATTAATAAGTAATATACTGTAATATATAAATATATATGAATTTATAATAAATATAAACATATTTTTCTATAAATAAAATAGTTTTTGCTAATATGTACAGATGATTAATCACTTCTATCATCTTTAAATTTCTGATTCTTTCACTATTTTATCTTTATTACTTACTTCATCATAATTTTATATTTGTTTAATTTCTAGAGTTTTACTTTTAATTCATTTATAATTATCCTTTATTTCCCCAATTTATCCTTTATTTCAAGGCTATTACTTCACCTCTGAGTATAGCTTTGGCCAACTACTACAAGTTTCAGTCTGCAGCATTTCTCATATTTATTGCTTACTGAATCATACGCAATTTTATTTTTTTATGTCCTTTGAGCCATAAGTTCGATTGCCTGAAATATGGAAGTAACCTTTAAAATATACTGTATAATAGCCAGTTGAGAAAATAACTATTTATTTCTAAAAACACTGATTGTAAGTGAAGAATACTTTTTACCATTATCTGTTACTTATTAGCAGCACCTCAGTTTTTAGTCAGGTAGTTTTCAGTTCTTTTTAAATGTACATTGCCACATTAAACTACTGTGATTTTCTGGTAGTTTAGGACTAAGTTCTAGAGTACAGAAAGTTCTAGCATATATGGTTCTAGAGCTCCATGAGGGCAGGGACTATGTTTTGTTGTTACTGTTGTAGTTTTGTAGGTAGCCAAAGGCCTAGCACACGGTAGGTACTTAGTAAATGTTTGCTTCATGTTTATATGATTTAATATCTACCTCATTCCAGAAATTCATAGTGGTCATAAATATTTACTGAATAAATTAATATACCATGCATTTTTAAAAAAGTGTTTCACATAGAATTTTCTATGTATAATGACTTTATTAAAATTACCAATGAAAAGAACAAAAAAATGGACCAAAAATTTTCACCTATTCTTGCAATAGAGAAGGGCGAGGTTGTTGTAAATAGAGGAATGTAGAGAAGAACAACAGAAAAAATTGAAAAATGAAATAAAGGTCTCTTTTACCCCATGGGCAATTTTGTCCAAGGGCTTTAGCATAGCTTCAAAATGAGTTCTTTAAAAATGTGATTTCCTATGTGTTTTTCTTTATTAGTTTCTGCCTCCTTCCTTCCTTTCACTTTCTATCTTCCTTCCTTTTCCTTCCTCTGCCCCTTCCTCCCTTCTTCACTAGTGCTCAGAAACCACTTTCAGTCATGAAGGCTTACATCCTTTACTGGATTTGGGGTCTGATTTATGTAGAAGAATCAGCTATGTCCACCCACATTGCACTCACAATATGCCACTATTCTAGTCATCAGAAATAGAGTCTCCATCATTCTGGATGGAATGGAATATTCCCTTTACTCAGTATAAATTCTCTGTCTTAACTTCACAATCACAATCCAATGGGGAAGCAGGTTATCTCCCTTCCACCTGACTTAGGAATGACTGTAATAAAATATTAAAAGTTAATAGAAAACATTGATACTGCTTAAAAATCTTAGAAGTAATATGAAACCATAAATTAGCAAAAGGAAATGTCTTAATTGCACTATGCCAGGAGTCAGATGCCTCTTAGGTACAAAATAACTGTTGAGGATCAGAACTCCAGTGAAAGCAAAGCAGAAGGTAGGGTGAAAAACAGGAAACTGATCACACCCCATGACTCTTCTACTGGCTGGCACCCAGGAGGGCAGCCTTGCAGGAGAGTAATGAACCCATTTTATAAATGGAGACTATGACCATTAAAGAGATAAAATGACTTTTCCAAAAGTCAGAGCAGTGATTTGTGTTCAGCTCTTCAGATTACAAACAGCCCTGCCACATCACAGATGCACCTGCTGCCTTTTAAGAATCTAACCAGAAAAGATCTATTTCCCAGCCCCTTGTGAGATGGACTTCTCTATCTAGACCTTTGTTCTAACTGCTGCAGTCCCTGGAGTTTTCTCTTTCCCCACTTTGTGCCATGTATCTAAATTCATGTATTCTTCAGGGAGGAGGTCAAGTCTCATCTCTGCCACATTCCCTTGCATATGACTTCAGACTCCTCTACATTTCCTCATTGTGGCGGTGACTTGTCAATGAACCATGCATTTGACTTATGACTATAAGCAGCTTGAAAGCAGGTGCTGTAGAGTTCTTACAGTGTGGATACAGTGATCAATGGAATGGTACAGCACAAATCCCAGATTTTAGTTACTGAAGAAGAGTGAAAAGAGGACACTGAAAATGAGAGAAACCAAGAAGCCAATGACTACGATCTGTCAATAAGAGAGCCCATCATGTAGGTATGCCAGTAAAACTGTTCAGAGGCAAATATTCCAAGATATTATTCCCTTAAGAATGCATATCCATGGGGCACCTGGCTGGCCCGGTTAGCAGAGCATGTGACTCTTGATCTCAGGATTGTGAATTCAAGCCCCACACTAGGTGTAGAGATTACTTAAAAATAAAACTTAAAAAAGTGAATGTACTTCCAATAAATAACTCTCTCTTTAAAACTCCAATACGAACACAAAATGATTACCTAATGTCAACAAAAACTTCCCTAAATGATTATTCCCAAGTATCTCACAGCTTCCTATGAATTAGTTGGATTTTGAAGATTTAACCTTGAAAATTTTATTAGAATATGAAACTTTCTTTCATAAGTTTTTCTTTCCAATGCACTTCAAATTTTCCAATTTCATGTACATATTTAATCAACCTTTTAATATATAATGTTTTAGGAATTGCATCATTTTTCCAACTTTCTCCTATGGGGCAATAACAGTATCTCTTGTACATAATACACAGTAGTTAACATGGGTTATTGAGTTTGCTTCTTTTCTTGTTAAATAAAAGAGAAAAAATTTCCCCAAATTTTTTAAAAAACTGCAATTGCCACATAGGTAAACCAAGTATGTCAAACATCTATACAAAACTAAGAAAGCCTATCCCGTGTTTGCTTCCCCCAGCCAGCCCCACAATTATTCTATTGTTATATGAAACACATTTGTTTTGAGGAATTTCTGACATCTTTTTAGCTTGTATTGTTCTTCTTCCATATCTGTGCCTAGTTAGTAGGCAGGAAATCTAATTCCCTGAGAAGCATATTATCCGAAACCTACGATCTGTATATGCCACAATGTTTAATTTTTTTTTTCTAAATTTCCCCTCATCCTCTTTGTCGATACCTATTTTTAAAAGTCATCATTGCCTTCCAGCTCTCCAAATTTTCTTCTCATTCTTCTCTTAAAAACTGACTTAAAGCAGGAGGTCAGTATCTCAGCCATCATTAATTTTACACCCTCCTCTTCTCATTTATTCACTGGTCTTTTTTCTCTTGAGGATCACTTTTTTCCTTGATACATTTATAAAAGACCTCCTTACTCCATTTAACCTCTTTTACTAGCAATATCTCATTTCCCACTTTTGTGCTTATCTTTCTTTGCTAACTTTAAGTTGTTCTGTCTATTTTTATATAGTTCCTGCCTTCTCCACTCCCAGGGCAATTGTCCTGTTATACACGGATCTCGAGCAGCCATTGGGGATGACAAACTGTATTTTTACTAGAATTCTAGAGGCAGAGGGTACCTGTAGCTCTGTGCTCCATTCAGTTTTCTCGCTGCTACAGTACAACGGATGTTTGTTTTTGTTTTTGCACTTAGACTATACTGTCTTAGGCTACTTCACGCCTATTTACAATTATGAGTTTTAATAACCTCATTGAATCATACATATTAGATTTCCTCCCAATGTGTTACCCAACTAGGAATCATAGCTTGTGGTGTTGTTATCAATGATCACATTTCTAAATAGGCAGTGGAGAGAATGGAAATGATTAAGTCTAGAAGGGTGAGGTCATTTGCATACTGTTAAGTGATTTGCATGCTGGCACAGCCTGGAACTGGTTCAGAGGCTTCCCCACATTTCTCCCTTCATAACAAGGTGTAGCTTATTTTCCTCACTAAAAACCTGTCTTTTATTTTCCTCTCCCATGCCATTCTCTTCCACTAGAGAATAATGTACACAAACACAAGCAAGACATTGCCAGGTAGTCTCTGTCTTCTGAGCTAATGTTCTCCTTGGCATCATTCATCAATCCCTCTGATTTTTCAGGGCTGGTGACAATGGTGACTCCCCTAATATCTGAATGAAGTCCTTCATAAATATTTTGCTGAGTGATTGATATCTCATCTAGTTATTTTCCTCACACCTCTTCCCCTCCATATATAACAGATGGGATTCCATCATCAGAAGCAGATGTTGTGGAGACAGAATCAGGAGCCCAGAAGCCCTCATTCTAGCCCCAGCTCTCCCATTAACTACCTCTGCAGTCTCCGCGAGTCACTTAACCTCTCTGGGCCACCATTTCCATGTCTGTAAATTGAAGTTGAAAATGTCTTCTTCAGAGGTTTAACAAGGTGATCAGAAAAGATGTATATAAATATACCAAAGCTCTTGATACTGGGATTCCTGACCCCTCAGCTAAATCAGGTTAGCTTTTCAAAATCAGATGGAATACAGATTAATTTCTGTTTCACCCATCCCCCTTATTAGCGTCTCATAATAATAAGCACAAATACTTCTAGGAAGATCCGTTACATTTTGAGAAATTACTAATGGTGAACTGTGAGATAATGAACAAAGGATAATTTTAACCCCTCCCACCTCCATCCCCATCCAGGTATCATTAGCAATCGCATTCTCCACCTTTATTTGTGTAACTTAGGAGGGACCCTGCAGGGAGAAGCAAGGCTCTTGTTTGATTTTTGACTGAGCCTCATTCATTGAAGTAAGGTGTCAGGGCTGCCTGTGGATCTGGAAAGCATTTTGGAAGTAAGAAGCAGACAAATGTAAATCTTTTAAACCCCTATGATAAGCAAACTCTCCTCAGTTCAACATATAAATATAAACATTAAATCAAATCAGATGCTTATACATTTTTTAAACCCATCATAAAACATTTTGTTTTGACAGCTTGGTAATGTAAAGTAAAAACACCGACAGCCAAAAGAATCAGCATCTTTGCCTGCCTACTACCTGAAAGTCTTTCCTGTATATAAATAGTAAAAAAGAGAGAGAGAGAGAGAAGTATGTTTATGTAAAGAGAAACACTGATTTACTAGAACTGATTGCTTCATAGTCTAATTACTTTTCAACTGGCTGTTCCAAATTAAGATGTCATTGATGGCTTTTGGTGATATATTTCATTTTAAGCAAATTTATTCTATAATAGAGTACATCATAATGGAAAGCAGAGTTCCTACTCTTCCCTCCTCTTTGTAGCCTGATATCTTGACAAGTAAATTAAATTTAGCAGTTAAAATGCTTCCATTAGTAATTTTATTAAGTTAATTAAAGAATCTCTCTTTCTGAATTTTAACTACCTTCCTTTCAGAACAATGTTGATTTCTTTTTTTCTTTTTTTTAATTTCATGTGTTTAGGGACTGTGATATATTCTAGGACCAATCAACAAGTCTATCAAGATTACATTTCTGTGGGCAAGATCCTACCAAGAAAATCAAGTAAAAAAAAAAAAAAAAAAAAAACAGCTCAGAAGTCTTTGAAAGAGATAGTCTGTTTCATATCACAGAAGAACTAGGGTTTTAATATCTTTTAAAAAGGGAAGAAGAGAGGAGAGGAGAAAAAAAAGTAAACCGAAAACACACTTTTTGGGAAAGGCAAAACTCCTATGAGTGTCCCCAAACTTCAAGCAGAGTGTAGTCTATAGACAGAAAGAGAAGAAGTACTGCTCTTTTCTTCTTATTCAGTAAGTGTGCAAGCAGTACTAAACAAGATCCTGAAGCTGGTAAAGCCCACGTTAAGTGAAATTTTGGGCGCTCTCAAGGATGTGGCATTTTAAACAGAGTCACAAACATTTCTAAGAGATTTAGGGCGAAAGAGTTGTCTCATTGACCATTAGCTGTTTTTTTTGTGGTTGTTGTTCTTAACTGAGGAATTACAGAAATGATTTCTAGAACTGGAAAGGAGCATTTAGAAAATTCTATCTTATCCTCCCATGTTAAAGATGAGGAAACCAAAGACTAGGGATTAGTTACCCTGCCACCCTGATAATAATAATAAGAACTCTAACAATAGTGACTGAAACTGATTGAACTCATCATTGTGAAGCTTCACTACATTCTCTCATTAAAAAGGCCAATGAGGGAGATTCTTCTAATGCCCCAACATTATAAATATGAGAAATAATGTTTAATGAAGATGAAGTAACTTGTGCAAAATCTGTATGACTCCAAAGTCCTATGTTCATAATTAGTGCACACTGTTATGTAGAATGAATGACTAGAGTCCATTCATCTAGTTAGTAGTTCCACCAGGGCTAAAGCTCAGGACACCTGCTTCTCACATTTGCTCTTTACAAACTTGGCCATATTAAGAGAATGGGAAATCTGGTAGTTAAGCTGAGGTTTGGGCACTCAGAAGACGCTATCATTTATTCAAAGAGAAATCCCACTGCCGAAGTGCCCAGTGGAATATTTGCTTTATGAATGAAATGAAAGTTGCAGCCCTTTGTTCAGACCCAAAGTGACAATTTGTCTAAAATTAGGGGATACCCCCCTTTACTCATTCATTAAGGAAACAGAGATCCAAGAATACAGCCCATAGCCATTTCTATTAACATCTCATGCCTTCTCTCTTTTTCTAATACCCTAACCCTCTGGGAGCTCACATGCTCGTTGTTCAATCCCTATCATTCCTCTCAAAATTACTTCCACCACCTCCTCAAATCCTCATGTTACACCCTTGCTCAGTACAGTCCTTCACATGTCCACCTCAGGCCTCCACCCCAACTGTTGCCCCTTTTCTGTGGAGAACTGAATGCCTTTCATAGCTTTGTCCCAAGCTCACCACTTTCCCCATGAGAATAGGGCACCATGGCTTTTTCCCCTTCCATCCTTGCCACATTCTTCAGATTCTGTTTCAAAATAAAAGCCCAAGAAAGAAATCCACCAACTTATAGATGTTTCCTGGCAGGACAGAATAGATGATGCCATTAAACTATTTAATAGGCCAGATGAGAGAAAAAACCAAGACCACATCACACACACACACACACACACACACATACACACACACACATTATCTGTCTATAAACCTATCTATAGCTATATGTTCCTTCACTTTTTCACACCTGGAAAAAATTAAAATGGCAGATGGCAGAGGCCTTCCCTAGATGATTTTTGTATATTCTTGAGAGCCCACTGCACTTTTTCTCCTTTCTTTTTTCCTTCCTTTCTTTTATTTTCTTTCTTTTTTTTTTCTTTCTCCCAACATCAAGGTAAACAAGGTTTAAGAGCTTTATTGCCCTTTGCCCCTAATTTGATCCCTTGTCATCCTGGAGAGAAGTTTTCAAGATGGTGCTCCCCAATTTCCGAAGCACAAGAAATTGGTAAACGTCTTTGGGAGTATTTTTTGTGGAGGACGGTCCCTTTACTAAGCATACTGCTCCTCTAAAATGATGTCCTTAGAAAGAATCTAGCATTATATAATATTTCTATAATTAATAGCTAGATGGGCAGACTCAGAGAAAAAAGAAAATGGATCATCTGGTATTTTTTTTTTTTTAAAGATTTTATTTATTTATTTGACAGAGAGAGCACAAGCAGGCAGAGAGGCAGGCAGAGAGAGAGGAGGAAGCAGGCTCCCTGCTGAGCAGAGAGCCTGATGCGGGGCTCGATCCCAGGACCCTGAGATCATGACCTGAGCCGAAGGCAGCAGCTTAACCACTGAGCCACCCAGGCGCCCTTGTTTTTTTTTTTTTTAATTAGAAATGATCCTCCCTGCCCTGACCCTTAACTGAGAATGCTACCTTCAGCTTAGAAACATAATTTGTATATACCTGACCACATAACAAACATGTTTTTGTTAAAAATTTGCCACTTACCTCCTTGATATCTTGCCATTCACATTCCATCTATTCTTTGGTGAGGACCTTTTTCAATTATTTTGAAGATCTTGTTTTTTATATGGCATTCAAGTCCAGTAATGAAATCTGTTTTGTATTTGTAATCGGTTTTCAGCTCTGGAAGAAGCCCAAATTGGTAAGTCCCTGTGAGTGAAAAAGAAAAAAATACCAGAATTTAGTTATGCAACCTGAGCTTATAAAAGAGGAGGGAAGATAACTCAAAGGAGAAGGACTTGCAAAACCTCCTCTCCTTTAACCTCGGTCATTTTGGCCCAGCTTTTAACCTGGGGAGTGACCAATTAAATGTGCAAAACCAAAAAAGAGCCATTGGGATTGTGAAACTTGTGGCAAAATCCTCATTATTAGTCACATAAAAGGAAGAATGTATGGTTTTAAAATAAAATACCAGAGAAAGATGTAACAAGTTTGCTGCAATAGGTATAGTTGGCCCCAGTTGTAAAAGATTTGATAAGCTTCTTCTTACTTGTCCTTCACCCTGGAGGCTTCTGAAGAGGCCTGAATATCTGGCTTAAAGTGAGTGATGCTACTTGAAATGAAAAGCAAGGAGATTGCAAATCACTCTTCTGCACAAGCTTGGAATAAGCTATGGCATGGCTGATGGACAGATTCAGGTATTTAAGTGAGTGTGATTTCTAAGCAACAATTTCTAAACCCTACATTGTCGTTGACCTCCATCACGCGATTGGACATGTTTACGAAGGCACATGCAGTGGAATGAAATGCACTGGGAAAAATGCTGAAGTCATTTTCCACCGCCACAGCCGTATTACTGCAAAATGAAGCCACATTATCCTGATCAGCAATAGACACCAGCTTCACACCCTTAATAGTCTGAGTCCATTCCAGCAGAGAACTTGTCTTCTTCAGGAGTCCCTCTATGGGTTTGGTTGGAGGAAGGTAATGTAACGTATATGCTTACATAAGGCTAGGAAGGAAAAAAGGATATGAAGAAATGGGATAAGACTATACTTTTGTCTTTTCTATTTCTCCTCTCTTTCCTTCTTAAAGGCAAAGATATTATGAAGATAAAAACTGCCCCCAAAACAAGTTTTTTTTTCCTCTGTGCTTTGATTGATCAAAAAGCAAAAGCAAAGTACCCAAACAGCAGCCTTTTAAACACAATTAACTGTACCTTGAAATATATGGTCTACAATTGTATATTCACAGCTTGCATGGAGCACTGGGTGTGGTGAAAAAATAATGAATACTGTTTTTCTGAAAATAAATAAATTGGAAAAAAAAAAAAAGAAAGGATGAATACCCAACTTTTGTAGCAACATGGACGGGACTGGAAGAGATTATGCTGTATATTCAATTAAATAGCTAAAAGCAATTTGTAAAGGTTGAAAACCTCAATTGCACACTGAAGTTACATAGGTCTGTTCAGATTTCCTGCTTCTTCACAAAGGCCCAAGATAAGTTACTTCTTCAAACATTAAAAGCAGAAATTTTCATTGTCTAGTAGATACTCCTAAAAAGCTTTATTGTCAATTAAATCAAATATTTGCACTAGCCCTTTTCTTGAACCTTGTCAGAGAGAAAAACAAAACACCAGTAAAAAACAAACTGTTCTTCTTGACCACCAGAGCACTGGCTGTCTCTGATACAGCCCCACTTTGTCTCTATTGCCCATTGGAATCATTTTTGTGGACTCCACTTCATCCGTTTCTAAGTTATATTCTGTGACACAGTTCATACATGTAGCAATTTTACCTAGGCTGGTTGAGGCTGTTTCCATTTCAACCAGAGTGTTGATAACAGCCAGAGCACAGCAATCTACAATTATAGCCATTGGAATTGCTTGCAACCTAGTGGTGAAATTTTTCACATTCCACTTATACGTATCTATTAGACTGTAGATACTCCAAGGCAGAGACCATCTTATTCATCTTTAAATCATTACAACATCTGCTATAATATTGGGTATATTGATCTCAAATGGTGAAATAACAGAATGAATGAGTGAATTAATGAATGAAAGAAGCAGGGAATTAATATTTAAATACAGGCAATGATTATTTGTGTTATAGTTGCACTATACTGAGAACTGTCTGGAAGAGTTTTCAGAGTGCGACAGAAAAAGCTTGGCTGACTATTCTTGGAGAACACGTTGACTGTTTGTTGGATGGAGACAGTTCACCAAGAAAGCAGATTTTGACCCTTCAAGAACTTGAATGTGATGATGAGTTTATGACAGTTCTAAAAGCCAACATACGGTCGGTGGCCAGATTGTGGTTCTGGACTGAGAGGCTTCCATTTGGAAGGCAGACAAGCATTTGAATTATGGGTCTAATGAAAGTGTCAATAGCAATCCTGTTACTGGAGGAGCTGTAAAACCCTGCTTAATGAACTAGGCAGGGACACAAAAACACAATGGTCTAAAATGTACTGTATGAGAAAATGATAATTAGCCCAGATTTCATGTACAAGATAAAATGCATAGGGATGATATTACCACTGAGCAATATTATAGCCCTTCAGGGGACTGTTTTGTTAACAGGGTTTGGCTCAGCCTTTTCAATCCTCCTTATATGAGTGGAGATGTACGACACACAATCATGAGCTGTGAGTTGGGGAAAGAATGTCAGATGGTAAAATTCCTATCATAGCTGCTGACAAACGTTAATGACAATAAAAAGGGTTCTGGCCTCATTAAGGGTTCATTGTTATTTAGGAGGCTTATGCGATATGGGACAATCTGCCAAATGGCCTCCTGCACAAGAAAAATCAGGGTGAAAGAGAAAGTCATTCCCCAATCTTGAAGTTTACTTTTCTAGACCAGCAAACATCAACCCGGGAAGTAAGGCAAGATGAGGCCAGACCTATAGGGAACAAGTGGGCAATAAATAGCCTCTTATTTTCAGTGTTAAGAGTGAGAGAGCCACTGAAGCAGCCCTGAGTACAAGAGAACTCTGAACTTGGAACCAGGAGGCTGGGATTCTAGTCTTAGACTATACTAACTCAGTTTGAACTATCTCATCTCTTTAAAAAAAAAAAAAGTGGAAGTGGCTTAGAGTGGCACTTCAAGAACTCTGAATGGCTTAACAAATTACCTAAGGATTCTGTATATGTATATATATATATTCTGATTTTGTTGGTCTGGAGTAGGTCTGAGATTTTGCATTCTTAACAAGCTCCCAAGTTCTGTTGAGGCTACTAGCCTACAGACTACAATATGAGGAATAGGCAACTAGATAACTATTTCTCAAATTGCAAATTCTATGAGTCTACCGAAGTCAGTGATAATCCACTGGCTATTTGTTACTGCACATGGAGAGATGGACCACTACTGTGGCTTTGGTATCATCAGTGCAGTCTTTTTGTGTTGTTTTTTGTTTATCCCCCTCATCTTTTAAGTCTAAATAAGCTGCTCTGACCTAGTTAAAAATTACATGAATATTCTATCTTTTAAAAAAATAAACTGGTCAGGAATCTTTGGTAGTGGATTATTAATATTGTTAAGCTAGCCAACTATTGCTTTTGAATCAATTGTTTTATAACCAAATGGACTGCATGCGGAACTGTGAAAACAGAAAACTGCAACTTATGCGTTAAAATTCTGAATCCACACATAATAAAATAAGAGCAAAGAGGTTCAAAAGATAACAAGTAAGGTATAGTGACTATTGATAAAAATAAGCACAGTAGCCATAGGATCATATGCATGGTATGGCTTATACCTTACACGAACAGCATCCTAGATGTTTAGCCTGTTGAAAGTGACCTAGAAAGCTATAATCCACTGGGCTGTCTCCATACATACTTTCTTCCCTCCTTCCCCAAGCTTAATTTTTAAGAGAGCATATGTATATGGGGGAAGGAGGGAGGAGTACCATATGAATCCATGGCTTTAAAAAGTATTTCACTAATCTGAAGACAGGGATTTTGTATTTAACATTTTCTTGATTGCACTAAGAACAATATCAGACACATATTAGGAGCTTAACTAATGTTTGTTAAAAGGAATGAACTGAAACCAATGAACATTTGATAAAGCTGTAAAACTGAAATTAGGTAGAAGTTCACAGGATCTTCAACAGTTTAAAGCTTCAAGAGTTCGGTGGGGGGCAGTAAGTTGGGGAAATGTATCTTTGGTTATAAAAGAAAAAAGAGTTCTTTCTCTTCCTCCTCTCAAAGAGGAAGATTTGTCCAGAGAAGAATCAATGAATTAATCCTTGAATAAGATTTAATGAGCTCATATTATGTGCTTTATGCTTCATAAAAGCTCCTTTTTTACCTCTTCCAACAACCCTGTGAAGTAATTATTATTATCATCCCCAAGCTGCGCCAGGTGCCACAACTCATAAATGGCAGAACTAGGGGTTCATCCAAGTGCATCAGACTTAGCAGCCTACATTCGTCACTTAACTTGTAATAGAGTTGGGGTGGGGAGGAGGAAGAACGAGATATTTTTAAAACAAGGAAAAAAGAATATATTTCCTGAAATGACAAATTATGGAGACTGTAAGCTGTTGTAAAGAAATCAAGAGAAGAGGGAACTCACTCTGGACTTGGGTCAAGGTTGGTTTCATGGAGAAGGGATGGCAATGGGCCCAGAGTTCATTCATTCACAACATATCTGTATGGCCCATGTAGTTGGAGAGATAGTAGACAGATGAGGTGAAAAGATGAAGGGTCTTGGAGACCGATGCCAGTGATGAGCATTTGTTTTTAAGAATTAAAGGGTCAGAAAGACTTTGTAATGCAGGCCAGGAGAAAGCAACATATGGAAACTGTTTTTTGTTTTTGTTTTTCATTTTTAGCATATACTGAGCACCCAAAATACATACTGCCGACAGGGTTGGGGGAAAGGGAGCGTGTGTTGCTAAGATAACCTAAAGGCAAACTGTGAATAACCTAAAACCTCCAGTTAGACAAAAGCCTATTTGTAAATTACTCCACTTAATTTCCCAGGTCATGATTGCCTCTCTCTGCAAAGCGGTTTATGACATTCTCAATTAAGAGTTTGCTATAAAAATGAATGAATGAAGTATTTCAAAACTGCTATGAGATATTAAAGATGAGTCCCTTTTAAAAAGTGGTTTTGTTTCCTGTGTTCTGGATAATGCATTTGAGAATGTAGTTTCCAGCCTCACCCATCACCCCATTGTGAAATCAAATTGAATGACTCTCTGCTCTTAGAATGATCGCTCATTCAAATGCATTCAATAAATAAAGCCCAAACACAATGAGGCACTTTTCACAGAGCATCCCAGAGAGCTAGGGCCTGGTCTCTCTCACTGTATGAAGCTGAGATTGAAGTAAATAAAGCATTTACCCACACTGACTACATAATACATAGTGACTTATTGTTTACTAAGCTCTTACATATACATTATCTCATTTGATCCTCACAACAACCCTATCATAAAGATGCTGTTGGTTTATCATCCCCATTGAACAGGTATAGAATCTAGAGCTCAGAGTGGTCAGTGATTTCCTCAAAGTCACACAGCAATCCAAGAGGTAATTTAAATCTCATCCCCTCCTCCCACCTCCAAAAGAAAACTTGTCATAAGTACAAAATGATATAATTAATAGAACCACTACAGAGACCAGGAAGAATATTTAAATCATTTGGATGTGCCTCCAGTGATTTTTGTAAATACTGAGGAACTCATTTTCTACCTTCTGCAATTCTGTGAATTTTACCCTGGACTAAAGGTCATCCAGATATGATCCTTGCTCAGAGATATGAAAATGTATGCAGTCTAAAATAAAATGGGCCAAATGCAGAGTAAAAATATCAGTGTAACTCCCAGTGTCATTTACTCTTGCTACCTCAAATCCTTTTTGAAATTAGGCAGACTATAAATCATATAAAATATAAAAACGTAAACCCTTGCCCTAAATTCAATTATCATATATCAGGGGGGTCATGAGTGCAGTAGGTTGGGTAGCTAGTAAAACAAGACTGAAATAGGTATGTATGGTGGGCAAGCCAAAGAATAATAGAAGGGTTTTTTTTTTTGGAAAAGCTTTTCAATTTACATCTACAGAACATACTGAAAAATTATCTAAAAGGCAATATAAAAGACAATTTTCCCCAAATCAACATCTTTTCAGCCTCTATCCCTAGCGAGAGTAATCAGGAGGCAGCTGATTGACCCCTCTTAAGAGCCAATCTGCAGTCAGAGCTGTGCAGAAGAGCACCTTTAGAAGCCTTGTCCTCACGGAGGCAGGGGTTACCATACCGGAATTAGGGATAGCTTCATTTCATCACATTGCCTTGCAAACGCCATTTCTAAAGCAATCAGGGATAGCTCTCTCCTTCTTCATTTAGGCTCTCCTTTGCTTTTATCTTCATTTTGGTTATGGAATCATCTACATAGCACAGACAGGTCTAGAAGCTACAGATCTACCATACTGGCTGGGCTCCCACATTCACCCACATCCATAGTTGAGAGAACTTCTTGGTTCTAAGGGCCTTTTTCCTCAAAATTTCTAATTCATTTCTTGCCAAAGTTATGATGTTTCTATTAGCCTGTATGTAACTGTGAATAGCTACAGTGGTTCTGAAAAAACAAAGTTTCTTTATTGTAGAGGCTTCTGTTTTGTGAGTCATGGAATTGAGGGAACCATAATTGTATCAGTTTGTACAACTGTATCAACTGTACTATTTGAGGCATTACCTTCTTGCATGTGCTTCCAATAACTAGTCCATATTATCAAATCATCCAAAGACACAGAAGGGTCTTTATCCTTCTTCATCACAAACAAGAGATATAAGTCATGATTTCAAAGTTTATTCTTCAAAAGGTAAGTGACTTAGAACCAAGGTTCAATTACCTGGTGTTTTTAAAGTATCGGGAAATACAGTTCCATCAATATTTGTCCACACCTTTGAACCTGATTTAAAAAGCAAAAACAAAAATAATATTGTTCATGACCCAGGCTTTATATTTACTTTGCACTGAAAGCCGTGTTGAGATCTTTAAGCTATTTTAAGTGTTATGACCAGTGGCTTCAGGAATGAGGTTTTATTTAGATAACACAAGACCTTTGTTGTTGATTGAAATCTGGCTTTATGCCTCTATACATATAAATAATTAGAAAAAATACATTTAAATGAGAAGCAGATGCTGTTTCCAGATTTCTATTTTCACTGTACAAAATAAATAGAAGCTTTCATCTCTGCATTTACTCTTCAAATATGCTGCATACCACATAAATCATTATTTAAAACATAGGGCATTCCTTATACAAAGGTGAAGGAAATGGGGGTCTTCTGGAGTACTCGTTCCTTCAAAACACTTTCAGATCCAAGAAAACTAATCAGGATTATTCATTCTCCATTATTCCTTCCTATGCCACCATGCCTGGTACTAAGCCAGTAGATCCAAATAGAATGGGGGAAGGCTGGTGCTGAATGCAAGAATGGCAGGCCCTGCTGGTGATCTGTGGCTTGTAACTGGTAACAGATGACAAACATACTGCAAATGCTCAATGTTCATCTTATCAGATGCAAAACCAATTAAGAAGAAACTATACCCAGGCAAAGAAAAATAAAGAACAGGACGTCACGGGTACCTTTGAGAATGGAGAGTAGTTTTCTTGAGCTTCTTTATCTGTTGCTATGTCAACACTCCAGCAGGTAGAGTATATTTTTGGTTTCTCTTCTCAGCTAGGAAGTTACACACTAGGTTCCTGATCCAATTTTAAATGCTCGAGATGTTTGGATGGAGGAGCTATGTAAACATAGGGCAAGGGCCTGCACAACATCAAAGTAAAGCATGTGTACATGGAACCCACAGATTCCAAACTGGTGGTCTTCTGAGCTGATAGCTACAATAAGACAAGCCAAATTGGCTTATAGGCAATGAAACTGTCATGTAATTTACTGAGATCACTTGTTTACTTGTTCCTTTTCACCATGCCTCATGCCCTATCATTCATTCTTTAAGGCTATTTCACTTGCTTACTATTTCCCTCCAGGTCTAGCAGTGTCTGATACATATAAGTTATCAATTAATCAATATTTGTGGATGGGCACTACGAACAGATATAATTTAAATGTTTATTCAATGCCCTGAAATACATAGCATAGTTTACGAGTTGCATGAATACACACAATAAAAATGGTAGTTGCCACTTACGAATCACTAACATGCAACAAGCATTGTGCTAAGAGCTTTACTTGCATCATATTAATTTTAACACTCAAAGTGATCACAGAAAGGAAGTTCTATTCTCTCCATTTTAAAAATGAGAAACCAGAAGGTCAGACAGGTAAACTGACTTATCTCATGCAAAAGTGAGTGGCAAAACTTTGTAGTCCATCTTATTCCATAGCCCATACTTCTTCCTCACTGCATTATGCCTACCACTGGGTTTCAAAGGTTTTGAAAGCTTGTTCTAATACAATGTGCTATAAATTTAGATTTAACACAGAAAGAAAAAGTAAAAAAGTTCTACCAATTAATTAGCCCTTGGAATATCAGAATCAGGTTGTCCCGGCATATGCAGTGAAGAATCTGTTCTTAGAGGGTAACCAGTGATCCAAATGAACAGTATGATCCTTCAACACAGAGAAGGATCTGAAGGGTTCACCATGTGAATTGTGCTGCTGTGAAATAAGTCAAGGTGAAAAATTGATCCAGAACTTTTGATCTGAACAGACACTGAAGCAATTCTGTCCCATGTATGCACATACAGATCCAGAAGAAAATAATACAATGCTAGAAATGAAGAATATACATATTATCAATAAGGCAGCTGCTGTTGCTGCTACCATTATTAATGATAATGGTTATTACTTGTTATTATTATTAAATTTAAGATACATTGGAGCTTGCTATATAGTCTACTCCAAGCTTTGCGATAAGTGTTTTACAAACATTTTTTTCATTTAATCTTCAAACAACTCCCCAAGGTTAACATAATTAGTATCCCCATTTTCCACATGAAAAATTTGAAGTTAACAAGTAAATAATATGGCCATGGCCAAAGAGCTAGTAGTGGTGGAACCAGGCACAAAACCAGGTGTGTCTGGGCCCAAACAATGATCTTACCAAATACTACATTGTGTTTCAGTGATTCCTATACAATTATTATGACTGAGACCTTAGATTTATAATTTTGTAAAAGCTTTACATGTACCACATATTGGTTCTGCTCCCAACATGAGCTTGGGGATGGTTGAGTATATACTATAGGGTGATCATGGAAAGATAAACAAGTATTAAAATTCAAAGGGTTACCCCCCCCCAATGAGATGTGTTTTCTTTTCTCAAATTAGGAATATTGTGGTTATTTCTTTTTTTCAAAAGTATAGTACAGGGATGAAGATCTTGCTATGAAAACACGTACTAGTATTTGCCAATCCTATGGGCTCATCCTAGACAAATTCAGCATATAGACCATGTTCTCCATTCACTAACTGGTAGTGGTCATGCTTTAGAAAAATTCTGGTATATTTTCTAGATTTATCCTTCTATCAAGACTCTGACTGAATAAAATGGAATGGGGGGGCAGCACTTTGAACCCTTAGCTACTGCATCTGGTTGAAACCTGAAAATACAAGGGATTTCCATTCATGGAAAATGAGATGAAGGATAAAGCTAAGTGACCTTTTGAGAACACTTTAAAATTATATTCTGTTTATTGAGTTCATGTCTTGGTCCAAGGTTCAGAATGATATTCATTTTATATGAATAGGTTTTCTTCTTAAATCATTGTGAAGAAAATTATTAGTATATGAAAGTACTGTATAAAAGGAAAAGATTCATTTGGATGTTTAGGGACTACATGTGCATTTAGGAACAAGGAGATACAATTCTCCCTTCGGATAGCTGTAAGAATTGAGGAAGTCATTTAAATTCTCTGAGCCTCAGTTTTCTTATCATAAAATGTAGGGCTGGATCTAGCTTGTCTCAAAATTACTATGGAATTAGAAATCTATGATTCTTTCAATCTACCTTAGATTGAGCACTTCCGTGTGCATTTACACTGCAAATGATCACATAAGAACTGCAGAGAGCCTCTCAATAAATTCCTAGGAAATAATTTAACAGTGTGACCAAATTATAAATAGCTCTCACACATATAAGAAGGTAACAAGATTTTTCAAGTTGGTGCAGCAGTGATGATTATCTCAGCCTTTTTAGGTTTTTCTCATTGTCCTGAAACAGGTATCAAGGAAATGGGAAGTAGAAATTCTGCGTATTTACTCCTGATGCTGATAACATCTATATTTGACATTCTAGAATAACAACATCTCCAGCAGCAACTAAGATATGCATGTTTCAGAACTGAGAAACTTTTAAAATCCCCCTATAAGCAATGCAGCCACAGAAGACTCTTAATAATTGATTATAATTGATTTTAACCTTGTCCTAACCTGGGCAAAATGGCAAAGCCAATCATCTTTGTCCAGATGGGGTATGAAAAAGAGCCCCCAGTCCACATCTTTAAAAGCTCCAGACATGAGCAGAAGATAAAATATTTAGTCTGCCAAAGCCGTGACCTCCCAATTCCAGCCAGTTTTGAACTTGAATTGATTTCCGACAAGGCATCTGGGAGATGATTACAACAAAATGCACTAAAGCTGGGCAGCCTTTATTTTAACATCCCAGCAGCTTAACCTGTTAATAACAGCAATTGTTTTATATACAATACCAATTGCTGTAACCGACGCAAGAAATGGATAACAGCAGCACAGTCTCCCAGGCAGTGCAACAACAACAACAAAAAAACATAGCCAGTCACAGGAGGTGCTGGCAGTATTTTTCAAAGAAATCTCAGTTTCCAGGGACCCAGGTATCATCAGAGACCCATTTCTACAGTCTTAAAAAAAAAAAAAAAAAAGATTCTTAGCTAAAGAAGCTTGCATGTTGAGAGAGAAATCACTATAAGCTAGGCAATCTGGAATTATATCTGTGTCCCACTGATGAAAGCTGAGATATCCTGGACAAGTCACTTCATGTCTATATGCCTAATTTGCTTTGTTTGAAACAGTGCTGCCCAATAAAGACATAATGTGAACCACAAATGTGAACCCATATGTAATTTTAAATTGTCTAGTAGTCACATTAAAAAAAAAAAGGTTTTAAAATGGAAAATTCATTTTAATATCTTTTAAAAAACGTTTTTTAAAGAGATTTTATTTTGGGGGGGGGCCCTAGTTAGCTCAGTGGGTTAAGGCCTCTGCCTTCAGCTCAGGTCATGATCTCAGGGTCTGGGATCAAGCCCTGCATCGGGCTCTCTTCTCAGCAGGGAGCCTGCTTCCTCCCTGCCTCTCTGCCTACTTTGATCTCTCTCTCTCTCTCTGCAAATAAATAAACAAAATATTAAAAAAAAAAAAGATTTTATTTTTAATCAATCTCTATACCCAGGATGGGGCTCAAACTTACAACTATGAGACCAAGAGTCACGCACTCCATCAACTGAGCCAGCCAGGCTCCCCTTTTAATACCTGTTTAAATAGAATATATAAAATATAATTATTCAATGTGTAATCAATTTAAAATTATTTACATAATATTTTAAATTTATTTTTGTACTAAGTCCTCAAAATCTAGTATATATTTTATACTTATGGTATATTTCAATTCAGATTAGTCACATTCCAATTACTCCGTAGTCACACATAGTGAGTGGCTACCATAACAGCACAAGTTTGAAAAATGAGCAGGTTGGACTAATCATCTCTAGGGTTTTCTCTGTAACATTTCATGATGATTCTAAATGCTGCTTCTGCTACTCTTTATCTTAAATAAGCTACAGGTTGGAAGTGTAGATGTGGCCTGTGGGTGGATGTTAGAGTGACAGCAACTATGGCAATGAGTTTGAGCTTAGCCATCTGTAAGGTCTGTGCTGATGTGTATACATGGCCTTAACTTTATCCCTGATTAGTTGTCTTAGTCCAGCTAGTCATAGTAGTATAGAGCTGGTAGACAGAGTGGGTGGTTGACAATTTTCATGACATAGCCCAGCAGGTTCTGTTAAATGAAATGATAAACAGCATTCTAATCACTCATTGACCACTATTTATGTACCATTCATGTTGCATATACAAAATCATTTAATCATCTCACCATTCCTTGAAGTGGGAATTATTAACTTTATTTTGCATGTGGTGGACTGAGCCTCAAAGACACTAATTAGTCTGCCCAATGTCAGACTCCTAGAAAGCATGGGGTGAGGATTTGAACCTAGATTTTCCAGACCTCGAGACTAGGCTCTTGACTGCCATGATATACTGCTTCATAAACAAATAACAGTTTGGTCTCCTATCTCACTCCTATGAAGGTTCCCCAGTTTATGGAGATAAGAAGAAGCTTAGTAACTGAGAATGTCAGAAACAGTACCGAATAAGATTCTAATAAACATATACTCCTCTCTTCCAGTCAAGCATACCTATAAAATGGGAGAAACAAGGGAGGAAAGATGGAAGAAACAAAGTAAGGAAGAAGGAGGGGAGGGAAGGAGAGAGGGAAAAAGGAAAGGTTCACCAAGCACTGTGATATTTCAGTAGAATCTCAAGGCTCTGGTCAGAGAATCAGGGCAACATTTTTCCTCTTTTACACATATCCATGATTCAAACTCAGACCACAATATACAAATTATGCCTTTTGGCAAATAAATACATCATATCTGGTGAAATGTGGAGGAAGCCTTCTTCACATACCGAGAATGCCTATGCTCACAGACTCATGCTCAAATATAGACTCTACAGTCACCCTGCCACCAAACTGTAATGTTAAGAGGCAAAAAATTAAATACCTCGATTTTCATATATTTTGAAGAATTCTATATACCATATTAATCATTTGACAGTACTTTCTATACTACAGAAATGGTTAGGCATGGGAAATAGGACTGTATGGAGGTATTTCTATTACATTATGTGCTATTTTTCTTTTCAGATTTCTGAGGGTATAGAGACAGGTCAAAGTGGTAACTTGGGAGTAACAGTTTCTTGTGAAAACGTCATGCAGCCTTCAGTGTTAACTTGATTTAAAACTACCTTCCCTATATAGACATTTGGAAAGGGCCCGGTGGCCAGTCTGCAGACAGCTCTCTGCAGCTGGGCCACTATAAGCCCATCATTTGTGAACTAATATAGAATCACAAAGTTTTAACCATTTCTGTTTATTGTGTTTTACTTCATGAGTCACTTATATCATGGCTACAGGGAGATGTTTCCTTAACTTGACCATTCACATGCTAATATTTTATGTACACAAGACGATAACAGTTCATATTTATTGCCTGCTTACTCTATACCAAGCCCCATTTTGAGTACTTTATGTGGATTAGTCCTTGTCAGAAGGTATCCTTTCAATGCCCAGTTTACAGAAGAGGAAAGTGAAGTACCTAAAGCTTATAAACAGTGATAGATAATATGGTTTCCTTTTTTTTTTTTTTTAATCCTGACCTTCTACTACATTTCTCATAGTCTCCTTAGCAACTTCCAACCAGCCATAACCTTGGCTTAATTTATGCCTTAGTTTGTCTATCATTCTCAATCCCACTCATAAAGTTCTGTGTTTATTGGTGGTAGGAGAAGGTTTTATGTACTCTATTATCAGTTATTTGTTACTGCATAACAAACCACTTCAGAAAGTTGTGGTTTAAAATTAAAAACAATTTCATGTGCACTTTGTCACAATTTTAAAAATCAAAAAAGGAAATTTAAGTCAAAATAAAAAAGAAAAAAATTTTGCTTCCTTAGGATGACTCTGTGAGTCAGTAAGTTAGACTGAATTCTGTTAGACAGCTTTTCTGCTAGTCTTACCAGGGGTCATACACATAAGTATAGTCATTTGGTAGCTCAAGGAGGGCTGTATGATCTAAGATAGCCTCAGTCACATGTCTAGGGGCTGATGTCTGTCAGCTCAGCCATGTCTCAAGCAGGCTAGCCACTACTTCTTATTGTGGCAATTATGTTCCAAGTCTCAGTCTTCAAGTAATTTTAAAGCCTCTGCTTGCATCACATTTGCTGCTATTCCCTGGGCCAGAGCAAGTCTCATGGTCAAGCCCAGGATCCAAGTTGGAAAAAATTACACAAGGGTAGGGGTCCATCACATAATAAACCCCTTACATACACTTCTCTTTCAAAATGGCCAAAACAACTCAAGCTTAAGCACAAGACTAAATCAGAGAAGGAAATCCACATGTCCTACTAAGCCACGAATATATCAGATTCTAAATTTGGCCTTAAGTTTGAGCCTCAGATGTAAATGAATACCAAGTCCCATATTTCCATAAAATATATTTCTTTTCATAACATATTTTGGAAAGATGGCCACCAGTTTTGTATTTAAATGAAATACAATATTTCATTTGAGGGCAAAACAACATTAAATATTTTTAACAAGACCCCACTGGATGAGGATAATGGTTAATGCTGTATTTTTGCCATGGGAACTTTTGTTTTACTGAACCACTAAAATTACAATCACATGCACTCATCTTCTGTTGAAGTAATGAACAATGGTATGTCTGAGAGAGATATTCAAAGTGCATCATTTATCTTATCCTATTTTCAATTAGGCCGAATAAAGTATAAAGTTGGTTCCAAACTACATCACAGAAACAGGGTGAGTAAATTTATTATACCACTAGAGTGCTAATCTTAGCAGATGGTAGAAAAAATATTTTTAGCATGAAATATGCTAAAGCAATAAATCTGAACAAGGTGGATCTTATCAACTAATATCTCCCCAGTGTGAGGTAAAACTCCTGTGTGACAACTCAGCATTCTTATGAAGGCTGGTGGATATGGGTAGATATGGTTCTCAGTGAGGGGGGGAAGCATATTGAGGAACAAATAAGACAACAAACGATACACCCCGAGCACTGCATTGAATTTAAAAGAGTGGAATGAAGTGACTGCAATGTTTTAACTGCTATTGCATTTTATTTCTGAAATTATGCCTACCCCAGACTCTTGTCAGTTCTCCGTTCAGAAGTCTCTATTAGGTTAGTTTTGGTGATCACACACAGGTAGACTTTCTTGTTAATAATCACCACTAGCCAAGGCAAGCACCCAATAAGAGAGCCCAGAGTAGGGCTCTTAGAAACTGGGCTCTGGCTCAGTGTACCTGAATGAGAATTCCCAGTTTCATGGATGTCTTTGATTCATGGTTCATCAGTATCCAGCTATGAAGCGTAAGCAGATGGAGTCAGTTGCTCCCCAGAATATGCAGCATGTCATACTCAAGAGTTCTATAAATATGTACCAAGTGGAACAGTAAGAAGTAATAGGGTTAAAGCCATGATGTGTTTGAGAACTCTGTCTGAGAGGTAGTTGAGCTACCTTTTTTAGGGTGACCAAAAACCATGTGCTTTACAGCCACCTTATATCTGATTAATGTTAATGTCCCAAAGAAAAGCTATTTTAGAGTACATCAGAGTGGTGATGTGTCTGGGGTCAGAAAACAATGAATTCATGTTTAAATATGCTGTTAATTTTCCATGTGACCTTGAACTTGTTACATGATTTTTATTTTTTCTGGCCTTTAAATTAATTATCTACAAAATAAGGGACTTGAACTCTGGTGTCATTACATAAAGAATGAGTGTGAGGAAGAAGGAATGAGTCAGAATCATTAGAACAAGTTGCACTCTAGGTGAGCAACAATAAGCAGGACCCAGTGACTCTGGAATCTAGCTATTTCTTTTAATTAATCCTGGCAATATGTCAAATAATTTGAATTATGCCTTGCTCATTCACTTGAATTGAAAACAAAGCTAAAATCATTAAGATGTTGAAGAAGTTTAGTATGGGCAAATTACGGGATGTCATCTTAAGTCCATGGTCTATATTTTTCACAGTAATAGAGGTAGATGTTAGAAATTAAGGATGGAAAGAGTTCAGAATAAACTTTTCTGGTTGGTGATAGTGTGAGGTTGAGGGTAGGAAGGGGAGTGGGTATACAACTACATAGGCTTTTTCTCCAGTGTTACTCCTTTTCAGACTCTCTCACTTGAATCTTTACTGCCTCAGAGTCAGCACAACATTTATAGATATTAATAAACCTCTCGTGGGAATGTGGAATGAGGGTGGACATAAAACATGTGTGTTGCTGTCCATGGTTCTGATCATCCTACTGCTGGTTTTGGCTGTTTTCCCCAACAATGGGAAAGCACTGGTGACCCTTCTCCAGTTTATCCAAAATGGAATAAGAATTTCTGTATCAATTGTGGAAGAGACTAGATCAAAATATGTGAATAAAGGAGAAGATAGAAACAGACAGAAGGAGAGATGCAGGCTCTAAGAGATTATAAGGGAGAAACAAAAATATGTTGATGTTATTTTCAAATAACCGCAGGTATCATAAATAGAACCAAAAATTACCATTGTCAAAATTTGGACTACTGATAGAGGCAGCATTTGTGCTTAAAGCTACATAATCATGGAAAATCTTGATATAAACAAACACATTTAGGCGAAGGGTGAAGAACTTCAATCTGGTTCACTAAACTCATTTGTTGAATTACACCAAAGAGCTTACAGCTTTCTTTGACTTAGTATTTTCCCCTCTTGATGACATTTAGCAATTTTACATTGTTAAAGAACAAATACAATGGTTACTTATTTTGTATTTCATGCAGCTAACTCCATGTATGTTTGGCATTATACCATGTTCTTCAAAGTATTCCTTGGAGATGTAAGGGGTAGGGATTCCCTATATCCCTTCAGCTGTATTCATTTGTCTAAATCAGGGAACTCTCTTGTGAAAGAATGCTATTTATACACTGATATCTGTTCTCCCATTTTTCCATAATAGAATATTAAGCCAGGATCCCACAGAATTAAGATTAAATTTCACAGTCACTCAGCAATAACAAGAGGTCAACTGATGAAGTACCAGTCATTAGACTAAAAGTGGTAATGTCTCTTAAAGAGTCCTGTCTTGAGAGAACTTCTCTCCTTTGTTCTCTTCTACATCCATCCTCCACCTTGCTGCCTGCATTGCCAATGACCCAGGAGACCAAGGGGCTGAGGATTCTAGTCTAGAGGTGGCAGAGTGGGGAACTGAAAGACCCAGGAGGAACAAAGCTTCTATTCAGCCTTGGACTTCATTCCTCCCTGAGCATCTTGTCAGAGAGAAATAAGCAAATGTTTTTTGCCCCTAAACCACTGTCATTTTTTTTTTCTGTTACTAGCAGCTAAACCTAGTCCTAATTAATACACTATTCATCAACATTGGTGAATGTAAAGCAAATACTGACTCATGTACTCAAATCAAAAAAAGGAATCTAGGGGTGCATGGATGGCTCAGTGGGTTAAGCCTCTGCCTTCAGCTCAGGTCATGATCTCAAGGTCCTGGGATCAAGTCCCACATCAGGCTCTCTGCTCGGCAGGAAGCCTTACCCTCTCTGACTGCCTTTCTGACTACCTGTGGTCTATCTCTCTCTGTGTCAAATAAATCAATAAAATCTTAGAAAAATAAAGAAATCTGGGACACCTGGTGGCTCAGTTGGTTGGACGACTGCCTTCGGCTCAGGTCGTGATCCTGGAGTCCCGGGATCGAGTCCCACATCAGGCTCCCAGCTCCATGGGGAGTCTGCTTCGCTCTCTGACCTTCTCCTCGCTCATGCTCTCTCTCACTCTCTCTCTCTCTCAAATAAATAAACAAAATCTTTAAAAAAAAAAAAAGAAATCTAAAGAAAAATAACAAACCAAAGAGCCAAAGAGTTCCATGAGGACCTTTATTTTTTTATTTTTATTTTTGTTAAATATTTTGTTTATTTATTTGACAGATCACAAGTAGGCAGGGAGGCAGGCAGAGAGAGAGAGGAGGAAGCGGGGTCCCTGCCAAGCAGAGAGCCCGATGTGGGACTCTATCCCAGGACCCTGAGATCATGACCTGAGCAGAAGGCAGAGGCTTAACCCACTGAGTGACCCAGGCTCCCATGAGGTCCTTTAAATAGTACATGAAGCAGGAATCCCTAAATATCTCCACTGATGCATTGAAACTAGAGTTCCTTTTCATCAAAATAAATAAATTAAATAGCCTTTCTAAAATAATGTATTTATAACATGATATTTTTTAAGAAACAATTTTTTTTCTCCAAGCACTCTCTTTACTCTCACCCCTTACCCAGGAGAAATACTGTGAGCTTCACAATAAACCTTTTAAGTGGATGATAACAAGAAACTTGAAGCCACCATCCACTGAAAATGAGTTAGCCATCTTAGATTTCTAGGCTCCCCAAAGAGATCAGGACTCTCTTTTTCTGGTGATATAGGTGTGCACTTTAAAATGATTTTTGCACAAAACTTAAGTATTTTCATGCAGCATTAGGAGTGGCCAGAATCCCATTAACTCTGCCTCTTATGGAAATTGCTGTGACCCTTATTTCCAGCATTTGGACCAACTGTCAATTGTCTTTGAATGCGAAAAATGGTGGTGGTCTCTTTGTATGCAGGCAGCCTGCATTTCAAAATGGACAACCAGTTGAGAATACTTTATAGAAAGAACCAGAATTCCTCTTCAGAGCCCCCTCCCTTCCCTCTTCTTATTGCCTGGGAAATGCCAGGAAAGTTTAAAATTAATGGCGACCAATTGAAAAAGAAAAGGAAATCAAAGAAACATTTATTTCCTGAGATTCAGCCCTATTTCTTTCACCTTTACATAAGAGCACAACAGTTTCTGTCAGGTCCTGTTTTTGTGGAGGGAATGGGGTAAAGAAAAGCTCATATGCAAGATAGAAAACATGTTTTTAAGCACCAGCAGAAATGTTCATGGCTTTAAATGGGATAGGAATACAATACAAAGCAGGGCCATAAACTTTTCTTGGATTCTGTTAATGTTACAGACTTTAAACCTGCGTTCTTTAGAATTAAAATCAACACAAAAGACATAAGTGGTAGTATCTTATGCACCAACAACAAAGGATTTGTAATTCTCCATTATGAGGCTATAAATACTTCAATTCCCTCTACCTGGACACAAAACTAGTATTAGTAGCCAAAGGGACTGTAGTCACTGGAAGAGGCAGCCATAAGAGGATCAAGGTGCTTAGTGAGTCCACTAAGACTCAGAACACTAGCCTAATGAGGCTAAGGTATTTATGCTTCAGTCCCCATAAAGCCACTTAATTGATCTATAACTATTGCTCTCCACAATTGGTTATATTTAGCTGAGATTTGATATTGGCTACAATGGGAACTGAGTGAGCATGTGTGGATGATTCAGGGCAAAGAGACTCCCATTTTTAGAAAGATAGGGCACAGCACATGCCCTGCTTATTATAGTAACTTTGTCATCTTCATTCACAAAGGAATCAGAGACAACTTGTTAGTCAGATGACTTTGCTATCTGAGCGGTTTGAGTCCAACCCAACCAGAAAAGAAGAGATGAGAATTCTTCCATTGGCAACATTCTCTTCTTCCAAAAGAGATTATTTTTCTTGATGGGTTAGAAACAGCAAAGTGATGGGAAGGAAGAAGGGAAATGACTCTACCAATGTGGCACAGGGTAAATGCATGCAGTAGAGCTCAAGATCGATATTTTGCTTTTTCAGGATGCCTCTCCACCCCTGTCATGTCTCCCTTCTCCCTCTTGACAATGTTGGATATTAATCTTACTTTGGATCTCCACAGAGGAACAGAGTGAAACACAAATTTACTAAGAAATCTGAGAAATGCTGTGTCAATTCCCTTTCCTCTGGTTTTTTCCCCCTCACTACAGGAGGCTGAAAACTTGGCTGAAAAATATGTGCAGTGACCAGGATTCTGTCACTTCCACTACCAGTGTCTTTAAGTAGTCAGACAATCCTTGTCCCTTACCCAATCTGCATATAGGGAAATGTTAACATTCTCATAATTAAAGTTCCACTTTCAATCCCCAGGCAATGTTACACTATATCATCCATTTAACTTTATTGTGATTGATCTATGTCAACTTTAACTATACTCACAAGGAAGTCAATAAATAAAGATCAATAGTTTTTTATTTCTTCAGCTTTTTTATTAGAAAGAATAGATGGGTTAAATAGCACCAGCAACAGCAGTGGCAAAGAGCCTCCCTCAGTGCTTTCCTTGGTAAAAACTATATTAAAACAAATCAGATTTAAATTCACAAATGGGTTTGCATCATCATCTGATATGTCATTAAGTTGCCTTCAGCAGTTTTAAATGCAAATATTGAAACAAACAGGGCTTGAATGTATCTCTTCTCTTTGAGATGAATTCTCTTCACAATATGCCTAGTCAACCTCTTATTCTTTAAAATTCCTAGCTTTTGCAGTTCTGGTTTAATGTATTAATGATGTGTCAAGACTGAGTGTTACTCTATGGATAAAGAAGGCTCACATTCACATGGACAAATGAGTAATTCCTTATTCTATTTAAGGAATGGACCATGCTTTGTGTGGATCCAAAGGTGTTATGGGCAAGCATCTGGAGATGACCCAGTTGAGTCTCCACCCCCAGCCCCACCCAGAGGTAATAGGGTCCCAGAGGCCTCTACCTTGTCAGGGTTAACACTTTAGTGGCCAGATCCTGAGAAAGTCTGGAAGGATTAGGTTGAGAAGGGAAGGGGCTGGTGGAGAGGAAAGAGGTTCTAAGAGAACGGTTAAAGCTGCCATAGTGGTGGCAAGAGAGCATTTATAGAATAGGGAGTAGAAACAATCTAATATCCAACAGAAAAGGGTTTCAATATTTTGACAACTAGAATGACTGTACATGTATAGGTCAGCTGAATGTCAACTAACTCTACAGAGTACCGAGAATAATATTCACATACCCATATACATACACAACAGACTGGAAGTGTGATCATCACCAATTTGCCTTACATGAGAAAATATGGCTTACAAAATCTGTGATACCTGTAACAAATAATGGGAGGTCAAAAACTTTTGGCCAATGTCCTACCAGTTAATTCCATTTTAGATAGTGTTCCCACATAGAAAATAACTATTTCTCCTATTACCCATGTGTTAACTCATTCCAATTTCAAAATAAAAGCATAGAAATAAATTTAGGAAAGTCTATATCTGTATTCCCAGTTCCAAATTTCTCTAAAGTCAGAATTGCATGCAGCTATCTCCCTGTTATACACTGCCACCCAGATGTCCTGATGATGCCTAAAATAGGTCCTCTCCACACTATGTTCTCCTCCTGTTCCTGATAGAGAAAGGAACCCCCATGCTCCCAGTAACTCAGGTGTGAAATATACTCCTTATTTTTTAATGCTTCTTCTCCTTTGATTCCTACTTACTGAATACATTGTGACAACTCTTTTATTGATCCCTTTAATTCAATTTGATAAAAAAATATTTAAGTATCGATATTAAAAGTACTAATGAAGAGACAAATCACCTATCTTTAAAATATTACTAGGGTCAATAAGCAGGTATATTAAGAACTATGCATGATACAATGCATTACACAGAAGTACCACAGGACAGATACAAATAAAACATGACGACAGCTCAAGAGTGGAGAAGAACACAGTTGAGGGACTCAGGGAAACCAAGGGAAAATGAAGAGCTTGAAGAACAGAGAAAATTTTGTCAGGAAGAGAAAAATGGTGTAATGGAAGAAAAGTCCAAATCCAAATAGTCTTGAGAAAACATTAAGGAATAAGAAAAGACAAATTTGATTTGAGAAACAATGCAATGACTTTTGCTAATGTGAAGAGTTTCTATAGGACATAATATCTATAGGACAGTAATGAGGGAAAATACCTAAATGTTACACTGAATTCATATTATGGAGATTCCTGAATGCCAGGCTGAGGCATTCTATACATAACTGAAAGGGTAAGAAAGTGCCTCAGTGCGTGGTGCCTCTATGGATGTAGGGTATTATACACTGCTGGTGAAAAATGGATTGGTAAGCTTTTGGGGATGATACTCTGTCAGTATAAATTAAAGATAAGCTGACTCTTTATCTCAGGAATTGTTCTTCTGGTCATCTGTCCTGCAGAAACATCAGTCCATAAGGACATAAAGTACAAGCAAATTTTTTTGATAATTGTTTTAAACTGCTAAAAATAATTAAATCAGATATAATCTGAATGCCCTTCAGGGGGCAAAAAACTGAATGACACCATGACATAGAATGTAATTCATAATATCCAGGTCCTAATGACCTGAAGGATACCTATGATAGATTGTTACAGGGCACATTTAGTATATATATGAAATGATATATCACAAACACACACACATACACACACACATATCCATCATACATATCACCCAGGTATTCATATATATACATATATATATTCATATATATATATATATACATGTATGTACATACATATATCCTATTTAATGTAAAAAAAAACACTAATATGATTAAATAAAATGTGCATAGTCAGACAAGTGAAAAGTGACCCATTAGCTATTAAACTTCTGTAGAGGATAGGGGAAAAAAAAAAGGCATGTTCATCACAGATCCTCCAATTCTCCTTATTATAGAAAATTTTGGAAAAAGTAAAATGTTTAGTATTAAGTAATGTTAGTGTTAAAAATTGTTCATGATGTATATTATCAGGAAAAAAAAGATCGGATTGCAAAATAAGTGTAAGCCCATCTGTGTGTGTGTGTGTGTGTGTATGCATATATATATAATTCCATGTACATAGAAAACAGTCCAAGTGGACATATACCAACATTAAAGGTATATATGTGTGCATTTCTTTCTTATTTTACTTCCTTTTTTTTATTCATTTATTCTCTTACTCATTTAATATATTTTTTGGAAGATCAATAGGCTAACATACAGTGTCCTGTCTCCTTTCTTGTTTTGAGTTACTGTTTGAGTTCAAGTCCACTGAATGGTATGATACCTGAGGGCAAATGGCTCTGTTTTCTCATATTCATATTGATCATTGTGGCAAATACATGTTTCAAATGTGATAGGAAATCAATAAATAGCCACTGATTAATTTAATAAATGTATAAATGAACATAAACAACTTGCTCAAGGCTACTCAGCTAATACTGGACTAAACTTGTCCAGTATTTTATAGAGAAGCCCTTCCATTAGGCTATATAACCCCAAAAACTCTGAGAGGATTATTGTGATGCCTTGTCCCCTCAAAAGTGAGCACAGGTGCTGAGGAAATTAAAATCAAATGTCTATAACTAAAATGTCAGGATAATCATTTACCAAGGTATTATGTGTTCTGAGTAATGTGAATCTTCTTTTCTGTTGTTGACTGTCTCTCTTACCTGAGTTTTTAGTTCCCACATATAAATGAAACATCTTCCTGAAAGAGCTTGGATCTATTTGCCAATGGGTTTATGATTCATGTTTATATAGGTTATAAATCCTTTTCAGGAATCACAAAGATACCTTGCTTTGCTTTTCCTAAGCTGTTTGTTTTTGCTATTACTTTACATATTGTTCTGTGTGTCCAAGATAGCAGAGACCTGAACATTTGGCTCAGCAAATGTCCCCTCTACCTTTTCTATATTAATGTTGAATACCAGGGTTCATAAATTGTAACAAAAACCAACATTCCAGTCCATGTGGGTTTTCTCACCAACTAAGAGTTAAGTACTTAACCCTTAACAAATATCCAAAAACTTCCTTGCATACGGTGAAGTACAACCTATTGAAAGATGGGATTTCTGGATACCTAAATTTGGAAAAATAAAATTTTCACAATTCTCTACTATTTAACAGAGTGACAGGAGAGTCAAATGAGTAAGAGACAAAACTGTTTTGTAAAGTTTCAAGCACTGTGCACATACAATGGAGTATTAATTTGATTAGTGTTCTTTGTTTTGGTCTGTTTTCCCATAAATGACAGCTGAAATGAAAGTGATACATACTGGCATCTTTGGGATATGAGTTCATTTAAATGGAGTTCAGATGGTAACAGACATATAATCTGACTGTCCCAGGCCCTCCCATTTTCTGGGGTAGCACCCTCCTTTAAATTTCCTAATGAAATGACTCAGGCCCAGTCCCACAAACACATGGGGAGTATAGTGGAGTTTCAAATACATCTGAGAGTTCCCAGGAAGGGAAGATGTCCTACTTCCCTGTCACCCCACTGATTCCTCTTTACATATGGTCCTGCCTCCTCACACAGCTCCTCTTTCCTTGGTCACTTTACCCATGTACATCATCTCCTCTGTCCTCTTTGCTTCCCCCAAGCACCACCAGTACAAAGCTATCACATATGACGAAGTATAGTTTGGGTAGAATAGAAGAGATCATGGCACAACACAAAATAGGAACAACCTAAGACTGAAAAGCAAATATCATTAATCTTAAAGTCATTTGGCCATCCTTGTCCCACAAAATTTCTCCCCAGTCATTTCTTTTCCTTAAACATCCACAAAAGTCCCCTACCCCTCTCTTTTATTAACTGCCACGGTAAAACTCAAATTTTACGTTTTTTAATTATGCAAAACTATATGACTATTTTCTCTTATTTCTTTCCAGTGATAGATCCAAAGAAGTTTGTCTTTTTCAAGAAAGAGGGCTCCTCAAAGTATTTTCCTGCAAAAAAGTGTCATAAGACTCTACATCTCACCATTCCTAGCATGTTTTTTTATTTTTTGGTAAACTTTCCAAAGTTCAAATTCTTAGGCAGCATGGTAGTGCTGGTGATGGTGTCAAAGGATTCCTAAGAGTCATTTGGGAAGTTTTCAGAGCTTCAGTAAGTCCTGTCATCCGTAAAAGAAACTCAGCAAGAAGGTAAGAGGTGGCAGAGGTATAAGGCTCCTGTGTGGGCCCCTAACACTTCTCACAGATCCTAAATTACATCAAGGAATCACAATACCTGAGGCTGCTCTTAGAATCAGCCTCTTCACTGCAATGTCGACTCACCAAGATACTATGGGTTATGGTCTTCTGAAATTGCACGGTTCTACAGATGGAATATGCAGTGATATAATGAAACCACCTGCCCAGTACAAAAGCCTACGCTTGAAAGTAGCAAAGAGTGTCATTTTAATTTCCATTGATTTGCTTATAATAATGACAGTTGAAATTATTATTTTTTATTTTTTTTAAGATTTTATTTTTATTTATTTGACAGAGAGAGCACAAGTAGACAGAGAGGCAGGCAGAGAGAGAGGGGAAACAGGCTCCCCACCAAGCAGAGAGCCTGATGCAGGGCTCGATCCCAGGACCCTGAGATCACGACCTGAGCCGAAGGCAGAGGTCCAACCCACCGAGCCACACAGGCGCCCCAACAGCTGAAATTTTTGAGTGCATACCACACATGAGACTTTGGACACAGTTTACTTGTAGTCTCTCTGATCCTAAAAGCTGTGCAAGTTACATATTACATATTATCCTTGACTTCAGACACTTGCCTTTTCCCAAGGCCACCGAGCTGGAAAGTGGTAGGATTCCAAAGCTCATTCTCTCCCCTTTCATTATTCTGCTCTTGGTGTGCTTGCTTCTGGGCTGGGACTAGACTGACCACCCATGCCTGTGCTCCCTTCAACTCTGAGTCCTGTTGCTCAAACAGTTCTAAGTAGCAAGGCCCAAGAAGGTACGACTATCCTTCCTGACATCCACCTTAAAGGTTGACTGCATCCCACTTTTTTTTAAAACCATTTATGAATCTGTCATTCATAAATTTGTCCAAACCCTTTTAAAATCCATTTATATTTCCTGCCAGTATCACCTTTTAGGATAATGAGGTCCCTTGTTTTATTACCCACCATGTGAATTAGTGTTATCGTTCAGTTGTCCTTAACTGACCTTCATCAAGTTTCAGAGGGCATCACCTCCTCATTTGCCCCAGGCTAATGGACCCTTAACTATCCTTAGACCGTCCATCTAAGATGTCAGAACATTTAGAAAAGAACATGATTGCATCCAGGAATGACAGCATTCCTTGGCAACAGAATGGTAAATGTTGGGTGGTGTTGGGATAGTCAAAGATGCTTCCTTCCACCGGAAATAAGGTACAGTGTGTCTTAGGAGAATGCTGATCAAACAGCAATGCCCTCAGTAGTCCTGTGCTCGCACATCTCCTAAACCAACCAGCTTTAGAGGCTTTCCACATGAATCTCAACAAACCCCTAAACTGTTGGAATCAGGTTAAACAAAACTCAGGTAAGGGGTAGGGGATCAGACCTCTATTGAGAGTAAAATAGGAAGATGATTGTAAAAGCATTCTGTTGTAGAAAACCGTAATGAGAATGGATTCAGACCCAGGGAAAGGTGACAGCCCATCCCTGGAAACTGGGCACACAGCAGACACATGACTAGGAGGAACCTCCCTACTAGAAGTAGAGCACAAAGTCAAGCAAAACTGATCTCCAGGCAAGGGACTTTTCTTACACTCGCGAGATAATCAATATGTATGTTGGCCTGAAGAAAATATTCTCTGATTGCAGGGAAGGAGAGCAGTAGTCTTCTCATTTTACATGCACTGAATTTATTGGGGAGTTGCTACTCATTACGGTATAAACAAGAAACAGTACAACTTTTTCTAGCACCGGCCTCCACTCTAAGATATTAAGCCCCCTCTCCCCCTGATAAATGGTCCTCTTTATAGCTTGCTCTTTCATAACTCTTCGATCTCTTTTAGTATAGATCTGTCTCATTTAGACTCACTCCTACTTATTTAAAAATTTCAACCTCCAATATGATTCAAAGTTCTCTCCCCAACCCGGACTAGAGCTATCTGTGGCCTCTAACACCTTGAAGTAAGGATAAGGAAACTGACGTAAGAGCATCTTCACATTATATAGCTTCTCTACTCCAGGGCCACTTCACACTGCCAAGCTGGCTGAGCATTGCATGATTCAAGTGATGCCACTTGCAAAGACCAAAAGGTAGGCATCACCCTCTCCACCAAAAATATTCCAACAAAGAGCCCTGTTACTTTAGTGATATTTTTGAAAGTTAAGCAGTGCACAATATATACACCTGTTCATGGTCAACCTGCCAGCTCCCTCAGTTTGTTGGAACAGGGGAGGAAAGACAAGCTAATGGGTCAGTACCTTTTGAATTTACCATGAAATGTTTCAGTTGATTGCTCTGCTTTTCTGGTCTTCTTTGTCTTTTGAGTGTGGAGAGACCATACATGCACCTCCCTCTCCTTCTCTCCTTTTCTCTCATAGGGTATTCATGTGGGCCCTGTGGGGACTGGAGTCAGGAATACATAGAGCATGGTTCTCTACCAGAGACTTAGCTCAGGCTCCACTATTACAACCCTTCCAACCTCAACTTTAGCTTCCTCCAAAAAGTTCCAATCAAGAGTGGGGTCAATATAACAACATTCCTATTTCTTACATCTCTACAGAGCCTTCCCACATACACACACCTCCACCACTACCAAAAAAATAAAAAATAAAAAAGGTTTTGAGTACAGACATTCATATTCTCAATAGATTAAAAAACATAACTTTCAATTTTCCTTGAAAATCATCAGATCCGTCTTCTTACTTTTATTCAGCATTAGACACTCTGCAGTTTATCAACTTAAGATTGAAAAAAAAAAGTGAAGATGAAGTTGTATCCATTTATGTAGGTTGGTAGAAATGCATATTTTGCAAGCATCCGATCAGATGCTTGGTTTCCTTCTCTTGCTATCTGTAATGACATACATAGAGCTATGCTCAAGGTTATAAATCTTTTTCACACGGACTTACTAGAAGTGACTAAAAACTAACTTAACCTGTATTAGATATAGTTCCGGAACTGCAGACACATTTAAGCTCTTTTTAAGCAACAAATTGAAGCCATCACTCTACCTAGAAGTCAAATCTGTTCATTGTCCTCACTGATTAAAATTTAGAAAAATCTGCCTAAAATAAATCATTCATGTAAATTAACCCTCAAGAGGTGCTTTCTTTGAGTCTGGGCACTATTTACATACAGAACAGTTTGCCACAGCCGCCAGTGACATCGAGCAGCATTGAGGATGAACAAGTGCTGAGTCACTTTAAAACTAACAAAGTAATACAGGCAGTTATCACCCAAATGCATTATTTATCACAGGGGCCTCCTGACGCCTGTGCTTACCGAGGAACCCTCCTGTGATATTGAAGGCCAAGGCATCTCCTCTCCTTAACAACAGTGTTGTATCTTTGGCAACTCGAGCAGGAACTCAGAAAATCAATACCACTTCATGAGCCAGGTCTTGGTCTTCTCCTTTTACGAGGATTCTGTCAATGCAAGGGGCCATTACTGTACTTTAAAGGCATGATATAAAATTGCTTCGACAAGATATAAGACACACCGTTTGCAAGAACCTGGTGAGAGTATTTTAGTCCAAGTTAAATAGTTTCATCACGTAATTACTTCAATTGGCAAAGCTCCAGCTGAATGCGCTCTCGGAGGGGCTGTGCCTTCTATTATGGGTGGGGTATTGTGAGGGAGGCCTGTCGATTGGATTCAGGTTGTTCTAAACAAGGTCAAACTGCTGAAATGGAGGCAGAGCCCAGCATCAATGCCATTGGCAATGACACTGCAACAACAGGGTTGACAAGTTGCTCTCCCCCCTTTTTCCCCCCTCCAACTAAGTGGTCTGAAAGTAGGTTTAGTTTTATGGCTATAAAATATTTCATCCTGATTTGCAGTCTGGTAATTCATTTTCTAAGGACTGTTTAGAATTTATTCAGGGGGAAAAGGAAACTCTGTTGGTTTCTCTAACCGATTCCCATTATATGACAAAATTTAACTTTTGTATTTTATGAGGTTTTATGTGTTCCACTAAAACCATTAGCTGGTTGTCTCCTCATGATAAAATTTAATCACTTATATAATACCTTAAAAGCCAATGACAGTTTTGCATGTATTTATGTTTTCTCTCATTTAAAATATGTAGGTGTCATAAAGATAGCTGTTATTGGAGGAAAAAAGGGGCTGGCACTAAAAAACAGAAAATCTGAAGTACTAAGCCATTATGTATCACATAATAAGAATGAAGCACTGTAACCTACAAACTGCATGAAATCTGAGAAAAAGTAAATGCTAATCCATGACCACCATTCATATTTCAATGATTACCTGAGTGCACTGAAGCTCCACATTTAGCATTATTTCCCTATAATGCTACTTGACTGTTATGAAATTTGGCAATTTAACAAAAATTTTAATAATAACAATGACAAACAGACTCAAAGGACATTCATGTACACCTTGCAAATAAGTCTCATAGAAACTAATCACATTAGCTTGCCCTTCATAATCAGAGATGCTCTCACAATTCCACTTCCAAGTAACACTTCCCAAATTTGGATGGTTAACAAGGATAGAAGAAAAGTGATTTTCTCTCCCCCTCATGCCACTTCCACCTACAGAGTTCCAATTATGGCATCACTTAATCACCACACATATTTATTTTAGAGTTATTCAAATGCATTATGAATTTATATGTCTATTATTAGATTTATTGGTGCTAATGATTTGGATTTAAATAGCACTTTTCTTCCTGAGGCTATAACAGTTTTTCCTGAATGACCTAATTCATTCTCTCTGCATGCCTCAAATGGGACAGAGGAGAGGGGCAAAGGTCAATCAACTCATTTCGCTCAGGACAATCTTAACCCACAGATCAGAAAGAATTAAGTTAGGTTCCATATATTCCAGTAGTAATGGATCAAGGAATTGGCTGGATTTTTAACTGCAAGGAATGCAGTCACCATAAAAGTATTGTTGATCATGTCATCTCCAGCAACTAGAGTAGTGTCAGACATAAGGAATATTTGTTTAATAAGTGAATAAATGAATAGATGGATCCATTGAACAACCAGTAACCACTGAGAATTTCTGATGGAAATCTGCAAACTCTCAAAGCTAAGAAGTAAAAGTTGGGGTGTTTGGCAAACTATCCACGCCAACTGCAAGGTGTGTATGATTCTTTTTCGAAAGACACAAATGGCATCACTGGGCTGATGCACAGGTGTGGACTTGTGGGATGCCACCACAGCAGTGGTTTCAGAAGAGGGATCTTCACCAGCCCCCTTCAAAATCGTTCCTACCTTTATAGGAATGAACAAATTTGCATATAAGGGAACAAAGCTTTTCCTTCCATGATGAAACAGAAGGCCTGAGATGGAAACGTTCCTAAGAAATTATATCAGAGTAGGCTGTGCTGTGGGAAGAGGCAGGTTTACTGTGAAGCTAGCAAGCCTTAAGTATCAGGGTCTCTATCTATACAGACCCCAGCAGGGCCCTGGAAGGACCATAGCAATGAGTCTTCATGGTCATATGTCTTGTGAACTTATGAAAGTAAATTATTTTTGTGTTCTGTTTTTATAAAAATACCTATCCTTCAAATCATTTAAGTTTCATATCCCACGAATCCTAGATTTTCCCATGGCTGTGGGGACAAATTTATTCTAAAAGCTCAGTGGTACACTACAAAAAAGTTTTATTGTAGGTTCCTGCTTCATCTTCCACAGGAGCCAGCAGCAGTAGCTCTGCTCCATATGGTCATTCAGGTATCCAGTTGAGAAAGGTTCTCACCATCTCTTGACACTGCTCTCTCAATTGAGGCCTACCAGTACTGCGGGGACAGGGGGGAAAATATGGACAGCTTGTACCACTGCAAGGTATTTTAATCAGAAATGACACTTACTTGCTTATCTTCAAAACCCACTGGACTTAACTAGTATGGGGATCAAAGTGGGTTCCAAGGGAAGCTGGGAAAACTTCCTGTGTGCTAAGGGAGGACAGGATAACTGACTGTGGTGAGCATTATTAATCCCTATCCCCAAAAGTAACCCTCTCTTTTGTTTTACATGAAAGTTATTTAATGTGAATATGTAAGGCACAAGAGCATTAAGACATTTAGCTCCTAAAGAGTGGGAAAGCAGAACTCATCTTCATGCCAATCTCAGAAAAAAAAAGTTATTATTTCAAGCACTCCAAAACTTATCTGGTGTTGCTAGGGCTCATCCACTGCTCAGGATTCCAAGGTATTTGGATACAGTAGTTCCACACAAAATACCCATATTTCTTGTGATGAAATAGCTCGGAATTCCTCCATGTTCTTCCCTTGCCTAAAGCACAGACAAGCTCAGCATTTCCTCTATCTACTTTTTGAATGCACATACTATCCTCCACATTAAATGGGTAGATACCTTTCTCTTATACATCTAATGAACTTGTTATTCAAATGGAAGTTCAAATATCATCTCCCATTGGAAGCATGCCTTCCTCACAGGTCCTAGCTAAGAGATGAAAGTCCAACCATTGTGTTTTATTTCTCTTTGATTTTATTTCAGTTACATCATATATCTTCTTGTTTATAGACATAATCTCTTTCCAGTTAGACCATCAACCTCATCCATGGGGGAGACCAGAGCTTCATTCCAGCACTCAGTTTAAGCCCTTGGCAGATGGTCAGAATTTAATAAATTATTGTTGCATGACTAAGTGAATGAATGATGAAGGAGGGAGCATAGTGACTAAATGAAATCTTAGGATTGTCAATGAGGCTGATACAGGTGATCCCAAAGTTAGAAAGGGGGCAAGAATGACCCTTGTTTTGCTAGGGCAGATACTGCTCACTCAGGGACATGTATCCACATGTCTATGCAGGACCAAGCACTGTAATTTTCAAAGTGCTATTTAGTGCAGGTGTTTCCATAATTGGATGAAGTGAAAAAATTCCATGCTCAGTGGCCCTAAAATTCACCCTTCCACCTGGGTAATGCAATGGTCCAAGCTTTAAAAGACGTATGAATTGCTTTTCCCCAAATGGACCCGAGCAGAGAGGGGATGTACTTTCTAAAACTGCACAGTCATTGACTTTCCACTGTGGAAAATCTGCAAATGTCAAAGCAATGAGTGTTTCGAAAGAGAAAGTTACTGTTTAAAAACAGATGTTTAAAATATAGGACCTTGAGAGCTGCCCTCTCTCAAAACAAGCTTGCTAACAATACTGAGAAAGAAGTACAGACTACAAACATGTATCATCTCCCCCTTTCCTCTCCAAGACTAAATACTGGATGGGTTTTTGCCTTTGTTTACCCAACTTAAAGACTGAAGAGTGAATTCCTAAAATCAAGATGAATCCTGGGACAAGAAAGGGTTAAATGGTACCATGACACTGTGTGTGTGTGTGTCTGTGTGTCTGTGTGTGTGTCTCTGTGTGTGTGCGTGTGCGTGCGTGCATGTGCATGTGCGTATGTGTGTGTGCACGTGTGTGCGTAATAATGCCACGGGCTTATGTAGTGCCTCTGACTCTGCAAAGATCCTCCTCATCACTCTCATTCAGTCCTTAACTAATGTTGGCAGGTCTAAGAGCTGTTTGGATTAGACCTATTTGGCAAGTGGAGAAGTCCACCACCAAGAAGGTTGTGACATTCCAAAATATTGGCAAAAATGGAGGGGTTCTCCCAAAGGTAGAAGAGAAGGAGAAATAACTAGATTGTTCATTTTATTTTGAGGGCATCACATCAGTGGAACTATTACCAAGTTACTACTCTGGGTGCATGAATGATGTGAGGGAGGCTTTACTCATCCAAGAGTGTATCTCTGAATTATTTATTCATTCAACAAACAACTTTGAATATGACTCACATATTAGCATTGTCTAAGGATAGGATCTACAGAAATAAGTAATGGCCCAGCTTTGAGTAAGCCTGTGGAAACAGCCAAGTGATTAGAAAATGATGGGGATGTTCAGGGATGCTGAGGTGGCAAAGAATGTGGAAACGCAAAGGCTCAACCGTACATTCTTGAGGGAAGCTGGGAAGGCCTCCTGGAGGAAGCAGTACTTGAATAGGAATGCAGAGAAATTAATCATGTGAATAGGAGAAGAACACATTTTCTAGGCAAAAGAGACCCATGAACAAAGGTGCAGAACAAGAAATAAAATATGTGGGGCACCTGGGTGGCTCAGTGGGTTGAGCCGCTGCCTTCGGCTCAGGTCATGATCTCAGGGTCCTGGGATTGAGTCCCGCATCGGGCTCTCTGCTCAGCGGGGAGCCTGCTTCCTCCTCTCTCTCTCTCTGCCTGCCTGTCTGCCTGCTTGTGATCTCTCTCTGTCAAATAAATAAATAAAATCTTAAAAAAAAAAAAAAGAAATAAAATATGTGTGCAACGCAAATCATTTGGGTGGGTAGACTGTAGAGGCAGGAAGTGTAGAGAAATGATGGACATAAAGAAATCTTGCAACCCAGGTGTTCCCTCAAGAAATAAAAGTTTCCTCAGAGGCCTGTGGGAGGACTGATGACTGGTTTGGTTGAAAACAAACATTGAGACGTATGTGAAACTGACTCTTCTCCTTCAACCGGTAACTGTCAAAAACGATTTTACACATTGGGGCAAAGGCCTCAGGCCCAGCATAAAAGGCCATAGCAAGAAATTGCTGAAACAAGTCAGGAGGAGTTCTTTCTTCTTGTCTGAGTGCACTCTGGCAGAGGGAGATTCCCACAGAGGGACGGCCTCACACTAGGACAAAGAAGGGGGGATTTCCCTGCTCCTATGGCAAAATGAACTCTCCTGCTTCTGATATGACAAATGTATTTCACAGAGGAAGAGATTTTTTTCATCCCATAATGAGAGGCAGCCATTAAGATGCAAATGCCTTCTGAAGAGGAAACAAGTGAATAAGGGGTAAATGGCTAATAGCAGAGCCACTTCTGAGAGCAGACTGCAAAAGAAGGAGAGGGGCAGGTGTGGGAGGGCTGTGACAGGGAGGGCATGGCTGGCTGTTCTACTGCCCAGAGCTCACCACATCCACACCTCATACCTCCGTCAGGTTTGATAACAGAATTAGGAGGACCACCTTAGGGCAGGAGTCAGACAACTTTTTCTGTGAAGGGCTAGGCAATCAATCTTCTAGGCTTTACTCACCTCTGCCACTGCAGTTTGAAAGTAACCATAGGCATATGTAAATGATGAGCATGGCTGTGTTCCCTTATTTACAAAATTAGTGGGCAACCCTGCTAATAGGCAGAGTTTGCTGACCTCTGTCTTAGAGCAGCAGTTTTCAAAATGTGGTCTCTGGAACAGTGGCATCAGCACCACCAGGGAATTTATTAGAAATGTCAGTTCTCAACCCCACCCCAGACCTTCTGAATCTGAAACTCGGGGTCTAGAGTCCAGTGGTCTGTGTTTTATTTACAGTGTAAGAATCAACCTCACTCCAGGTGGTAGCTTTTGAAGTTAATAGTTTGTTAAAAGACAAGGTATCCAGCCACAACATGGGCATTAACAATCAGAAGGAAATCTTTGTTGTTAAAGAGTGTCATTTTGACTAAATAGAAAGTAAGGTGTGAGAGCATGTGTTATAAAAGCCAAAAGATCCTCTGCAAGCGTCCTCATTCATCTGACAGGCAACTTTCGTAACCCTCAGCAAAAACCAATATGGCAGCAATACATCCTGCCTGGGTTTGAATTGATCATAGAAAGAATTCCAGAAAACACTAAGAGCAGTTCTGGTTAAGGAGAAATTTGTAGATGATGGTCTTGGTTTCCTTAATGGAAAACCAACATGGCTTTCTTCAGCGAACGGTGAACTAAGTATTAAAAAGGCATTAAGCTGCCTCCTTTGTGATGTCAAGCATGCATTCAAATCCAAGACAGCATTTAAAATATTAAAACATCTAGCAATTTTATTACTGGCTCATTTAAAATGGCGACCATGAAAAATTTAATTTAAGCTACCCAATAATGGCTCATGAGACACTTAAAAATACACACACAGATAACTGAATTTTTAAAGTAAGTTCCTTATTAACTTCTTTCCCCTCATCTATTACCATTGCTATTTTCCAGCTGTATAAACAGTCTGGAGAGTATGCCCTGAATGAATTCACCGTTCAGAAAACAACATAATTACAGCCATTCCAGCAAACCGAGTGCCAAAAAAGTTACAAATTAATTGAAGGTTAGCATTGAAAATTAACTCCTAGTCAGCTTGAAGTCATCTTTTAGGCTACTTTCTATAGAATTAAATAGAGAACACACTCCACATCACTCTGGTTGACAGAGTTTTAAAGATCAGGTGGACAAATGGCCTCTTACCCAGCTACCACTTTCCTGTGATCTGATATTGCTAATCCCAAGTGACGCCTGCCAATGGTACCTTCGAACACACTTATGATTTATGCACAAGGCAGAACCACTTCCTCTTCTCCTATAAATACCCAGGCTTAGAAAAATACCAATTTATCTTGCCCCATTCTATTTTGTTAGAAACCACATCATCAAAAAACACTTTTCCCCTTTTCTTTTTATCATTTTATTTTTTTCATACATACAAACCCTTTGCAAAAACAGTACAAAGTACTCCCTATAAACCTCATCCAGACTTCTCAAATGTTAACATAGTTACAATGTTAATTAATGTTAATAGCCGCAGTTCAATTATCAAAATCAGGAAATTAACATAAAGATTCAAAACCATTATCTAATTGGCAGACCTTCAGATGTTACCTATTGTCCCCCTAATGCCCTTTTACTGGTGCAAGATCCAATCCAGGATCACTTGTGGTATTTATTTGTCACGCTTCCTTAATTTTCTTTAATTTGATTATCAGTAAATTTTAAATCCAACAAGCATCCACGGAGTGCCTAAGGTATGCCAAAGTCATGGTAAATTCTGAGGATTCAAAGATGGTTCTGGCCTTTGAAACACTTAACACTTTATTGTGAAAATCAAAATAAAATCAAAGGCTAAATGTGGAAGAATGTACTACAGTATTGCTTCTTTTAGGAAAAAAAATTAAAGGAACACTATTTAGATTTGAGGGGGGGAAAATGAATATCATTAACAAACACCTTGACCCAAAAGGTTCTTGGTCTTTGCTTCCAAAAAATAATCATTCATGGATTAAAGAACATCCAGATAAAATGTATGCAACTGTGAGCTACGAGACTGTCTTTGTGGTCAATGTTTTCATTCTTTGCACCTAAACAAGGCTAGGCAGACAGAAAGTCTCAGTAAAAGTCAAATAACGTGGGGATCTGGGGTCATCTGGGAAACTACCAGAAGATTTGAAACATACAAGTTATCTCTACGTGTCAGCCTAAAAGCCCCTCTTGATAGTGGAGAAATTCATTCAAACTCCAAATTAAATAAAAGTTCAGGGGTTAATTACCATCTGAGGGCCTTTTTCTTTTTGTACTGCTTTGAAACAGGGTGTGTGGAAACATACTGTAAAACACTTGGCAAAAAAAACCCAAAAAACAAAAAACAGATTTTGGCTCAAGTTTTTTTTGCATGCATGCCAACTGGTCTCTCCATTTACTTCATTTCTTTAATATCAAATTTGATCTCTCCATGGCTCATATAAAGCTGTATTTGGGGAGATTTCTAGAATCTTGGGAGTTGAGAGGATATAGAGATTGCTAGTCTAGCACCTTAGGTGATTCATAAGTCCTTTATCATATCTATTATAACACTTGCATCATCTCTGTACTCATTTAGCCCAAGTAGCTTTAGGAGTCTCTTCCTGTTATTGCTACAAAGCCACCATACTCTGTAACACTCACCTCCTTGGTACTGACACTATATAAACGTCCATGAATCACATAGCTTTTCTAGTAGCTGCATCACAGTGTTGACACATGATGGGTTTTCAGAATCAAGTAAGCATCATGTCTTTACAAAAAGTGCTACTACTGTCCAGCTTTGTTTTTCTTTCTTTGTTTTTGCATTATGTACTAAAGCAGAGGGACTTGGAGGCCCTACATATATATTACATTCATCTCTTATGGGTTCCAACTCATATTTAACCCATGGTTGTACCCTTTGAGACCTTGTTGATCATGAAGCAAATGAAAGAGTTACTCTGCCTTTTTTCTGTCAATCAGACAAGTAAACCATCTATGTTATCATCGAAGTCATTGTTAAAAGAATATAACAAAACAGAGGCACACACCTAGTTAACTCCCTAAACATAAACTTTGTTTCTTTAAGTATCACTCTTTGGCGTGTGATTAAATGGTTACAGATGTACTCATCTCTTATCCTACCCATATTTTACCACCTTTGTTTGCAAAAATAAACAAGATTTTACCAAATATGTCACTGAAACCCAAGTTTACTAGATCTTGCCCTGGTCTATCACAAAATGTAAATGACTTAGCCTGATGAGACTTGGTGGCAAGACACGAAGTGAAACGTAAATTAAGTTGGGAATGTTTCACATGCTCTCCTCCGAGATGAATGAAAACTGCATGATAATTAGGTGGCTGACTTCCACCATCACCAAAGATGAGTGCTTTCTTATCCAGCTATGTTACCTATAATTGAAATGCAGCATCCATGTTCTCTTACTAAAAATACTATTTTTATTTCTCTCTCTCTTTTCTTTTTTTTTTTTTTTTTAACTTTTAACAGAACAGCTTATACCATCATTTTCACTGATTTCTTAGAACATTCTCTTGGCATTGTGTCTCCCTTTCTCATGTAATGTATCTTTTCAAACACTGAAATAGCTTTCCCTTACCAGGAACATGTATCATGAATTTTACTCCACTAAGTCTGAGGAATTATGTAAACCTCCTCAATTTAAAATCTCACACTGTCTTTAAAATGTTTTTCATACTCAACTTAATAACACACTAGCATGTATATGAAGCCACACACGTGATTTCTTATGTCCTGCCCAGGTATTTTCTTCTTCAACATAGCGAATATCTATTTCATGTTTCTTTTTTCTATCTTGCAACTCGGTCTACTTTAGTATAACATTTTATATTTTCCGGTGAAACCAAAGTTAGAAGACAAAGTGGTTATGGTGCAAATGCAGATTCTTTGGAAACACAGTGTAACCATTTTTATAAGCCACACAAAGGACAAAAATAAGAAATGCTTTTGCTAATTAACATATGAGGCTGAATTGAACCAAGAATCTGAGGTTATTTCTGCTAATATTGGTAAGATGCTTTTAGATTTTTAACTTAAAAGCACTTTGCCAATGAAAGTATAAGGATTACAAATTTCCTAAGCCATCTGATCCCCTTCATAAAATAATGATTTCAGGAAGTTTAGATAGATGAATGGATATAGATAAATAAGGAATTTATACCTCTGTCTACTATTCATAAAGAAAAATTTCTCTCTTCACAGAGGCCCATTTAAATAGATGTTGTTCCATTTGCAGTTCAGATTGTGGCAAATGAAAAGTACAACCAAATAGCATATACAAATACATAACCTACACTATTTAAAATGTTCACAATGATAAGTTCTGGAAATCTAATGTTTAGCATAGTGATTATACTTAATAATATTGTATTATATGCTTGCAAGTTGCTAAGAGACTAGATCTTAAATATTCTCACCACAAAAAAGGAATGATAATTATGTTACAAAATGAAAGTGTTACCTATGGTGGTAATCATTTTGCAGTATATACATCTATGAAATCAACATCTTGTACCTCTTAAATTTATACAATGTAATATGTCAATTATATCTCAATAGAGCTGGAACAAATATACATATTCACAATCAAAGCTGAGCTGGGGGCTATCTCCTAAAAGAATTCAAGAGCAGGATTTGTCATAGTAATGCCTTCTATTTATTTATTATTTCTTACAGCCAAGTCCATTACATTTATTAACATCTTTAATTTTCAGAACAGTCAGATAAGGCAGGTGTTAGTATCAAATCCCATTTTATAAACATGGAAACTGAGGTTTCCAGAAGTTAAATCTCACCTGATACTTCCAATATCATGACCATAATCCAGGATTGATACCCAGCAGCCCTATTTCATATGTTTTGCTTTCTACCCCTACACCACAGAATGAAAGTTGGCGGGAAATGTAGTGAAATTCGGAAAATGTCTCAAAGAGGAGATATGCAAAATATATTCAATACTGTCGTTGCATTATCCCATTTAACCCTTTCAACCTTCCTATGTGGATAACAATATTATCACCCTCACTTTGCAGACAAGGATGAAAGCAATCAGTAAGAGACGTGTACACATGTTCTGAGATTGAGGAAACTACCTATTGTTAGGCTATCTGTCATCATTGTATCATACAACATTTTACTTAGTTGTTTTATTTAAATTAAAAAAAATGAGTCATGGTTCTCTGTGGGGAAAAAAAAAAAGATTAAACATTAATCACAGAATATCTAATTCCTCTACTTTCTGTGCTCCTCTTTACAGAGGAGAGAATGTAGTTCTCCAGCTACCCTCAAGCAAATCATTTTAAAAAGCGGAAAAGGGGGCGCCTGGGTGGCTCAGTTGGTTAAGCATTCCTATTATTGATTTCAAGTTACATCATGATCTCAGAGTCCTGAGCTCAAGCCCTTTGCCTGGCTCCATGCTCGGCACGGAGTCAGCTTGGGATTCTCTCTCTCCTCTCCCTCTCCTCGCCCCCTCCCTCAGGTGGCTCTCTCTAAAACAAACAAATAATTAAAATCTTTAAAATAATAAAGAAGGAGGGGCGCCTGGGTGGCTCAGTGGGTTAAGCCGCTGCCTTCGGCTCAGGTCAATGATCTCAGAGTCCTGGAATCGAGTCCCGCATCGGGCTCTCTGCTCAGCAGGGAGCCTGCTTCCTCCTCTCTCTCTCTGCCTGCCTCTCTGCCTGCTTGTGATCTCTCTCTGTCAAATAAATAAATAAAATCTTTAAAAAAAATAATAATAATAATAAAGGAGAAGCAGAAGAAGGGGAGGAAGAAGAAGAAGAAATTAGCCCAAACTTTTTTTTTTTTTAAGATTTTATTTATTTATTTGACAGAGAGAGATCACAAGCAGGCAGAGAGGCAGGCAGAGAGAGAGAGGAGGAAGCAGGCTCCCTGCTGAGCAGAGAGCCCGATGCGGGACTCGATTCCAGGACTCTGAGATCATTGACCTGAGCCGAAGGCAGCGGCTTAACCCACTGAGCCACCCAGGCGCCCAGCCCAAACTTTTATAATAGCCAAGAAGTCCATGGAAATCAGCGAAAGAAAATCCATCCCTCAGAGCATTTGTGGGTTGCAGGGAAGCAGGTAGAAGAGAAGACAAAGGATACTCTCCCCAACTCCATTTTAAGCAAATTCTCTTATCTGACATGATTAAATCACAGATCTCACTAAAGGAGTGTTTTCTGACCTTCTTTATCATCCTCTCAGACCCTAATGGTTAAGAAATTCTCTGAACATCTGAGAGGTATCACTCTCCTTAACTGGTACCCTTCCTTTGTTTAGGGAGGAAAAATGCTGTAGAAGTGACAGTAATTCAGTTCTCCAGTGACTTTGCTCCCTGCTGACTGACCTCATAGGTAGGGGACCACAGTATCTCTCACCTCAGATGCTTCCTATTTAATGTAGCATTGGCTCTGCCCTTGGCCTTCAGTAGTTTAAGCAAAGAGCCTCAGGACAGGAGATAGGAGCTTGAGGAGGCAAAAAACATAGTCCACAAAGGGTGGGCCCTTTCTGAATTATCACCAATTCTTCCCCAGCATGGTCCCTGGGTTTTTTGTGTTTTTTTTGGTTTTGTTTTGTTTTTGTGGGTTTTTTTGAAAACATGAAGGATGTGTAAAGGACACATAAAACTTTAGTCAATAGGTCCATTATTATGATTGGCTGAAAACCATAAAATGCATCCATCAAGCCATTGTGTTGCATCTTGTGTTAAATTATGGTGATAAATAGTCCTTTATCTGTGACGTCACCTACTAATCTATTCCAAAAACTATTCACCACTGCCATTATGCATCACTCATGCTCCTGCCAGCTTGCTGAAAAAAAATCTTCTACATGATAAAGCCACACACAATATTGTGCTTGATTCTGCAGATGCAAATATTATCTGTTATTTTCATGTCATACTGTGAAACAATTGCTTCTTCAGTTCCCAAAGTTATCTCAAGTGTGCAGTAATGTCCTCAGCTCTCAGCTCCAGGCATTGTAACTCTTGTACTTTTAATTGTTTATAATTTACATCAGAACTGGACGGAGTCCATTTGCACCCATCTTGCTTTGTAACAATGGGATGACATATTTTTGCCACCTTGCTCTGGATTGAATTTATCCAACCGACAAGCTTTAACATAGAAATTTGGTATGGATCAACTTAATATTCTCAGGAGTTACATAAAAGGATGTATGGCAGCTCTTATTAGGATGTCAGGGATTTGGATCAGATTTTACACAAAATGTTCTCATGAAATTAGACATTTTTTTGTTCTCAGAAAATACTATTTATTACAATGAATCAAAAGTGGAAAGTATGAGTGTATTTCAAATTCCAGTCTTAAGTCTAATAATCTGTTAAACACACACACACACACACACACACACACCAGCATTATGTAGCTTTCTCTTCTTCATCTTGATGCTATAATATTAGGAGGTCCTCCTCTTAAAAAAAAAAAAAAAAAAAGTCCCCCCCGAAACCAACTACTCTGACTCAAACAATAAAAGATGAAATACAGGGTCAAAGAGACCACTCACTGGAATTTAATTCCAAAAGTGGAGCATAATATGCTTAATTTACTTTTAGCTTTAATTCAAAGAATCTGGGGAATTGTCTCTTGCTGAGCAACACAATGGAGGTATCTTAGCTCCTCCTTATTGTTTTAATCACATATGAGATGATTGGCTCACAAAGAAGAAATAAACAACTGCTCAAGCTTAAATGAGTTATATCCCATACCCATCTGCTGTGCTTATTTATGTACTTTATTTTTTTAATTGCTTTTTTGATGGATGCATGGAAAAGGACTCACTAATATGTTATTGGGGAGAAAATAAAACCAGATTTTTTTCCCCTTTATTATTTTAAAAACCCAGTAGAACTGGCATGGCAGCAAAGTATCATTCACCTGAAAGTTTCTATTTAATGCACATTCTATCCAATCAGTCACGGAAAACAATAAAAAGTCACATCACTTCAAAAATAGTGGCTTTCTCCCTTCATTGACCTCCTCCCAATTATCATCACTTACAGAATCCAAAGGAGTCACATATTGCAGGAAAGAAAGAAGTTCTAAAAACTGAACAATCTTCAGCCAGTCTTGACGGAAGTTTGGCTTCAACTCAACACTCAAAGTAAAATACATTCCGTCATCTCCTACTCTCAATGTTCACACTCACGTGTGGTGTCTGTACAAAGAATGTCTCTTGCCTTCTAACAGCAGTGGAGGGGGCCTCATTCAAAGGCCATTGTTCCAGTTTTCTCTCTTTATAAATTTTCTCCCTTCTAGCTCTTTCTCCTATTGCAAAAACTACATTTATTGTTGAGCAGAATCATATTTTAAGGACATCGAAATATCAAAGTTTGCCTATCCTCACTGCTGAAAGCACACACACACACACACACACACACACTCACACACTCACACCATTCTTTCTCACTCTCGCCTCACACCCATATACTGACAAATCCCTGAATCCTCACCATTGTATAGTAACTGCTGTTCTTGCCACCTTTTTGCTTCCTGGTGGGTCTGTAATTGTCATCTCATCCCTGGAGCAACATCAGGATCACTCAATAAATTGATTGTCAGGGGATATTTGAAGAACAGAACAGCTTGAGCTCTAGAAGCCAAGTGCCTTATGGCCTCCAGCCCAGAAAAAGGAAGCAATGAGGATGAACAAACCTCATCCCATTCCATTCCTATAACACATTAATGAGAATTAAGTAAGTGAATTTCATTCCCTATTTCTACTCAGACAGAAAACAACAACATGGAGAAATTAAAGAATGAAATAAAACTATCCCTGACATTTCTTTTCATTTAGAAGAAAATGGGGGAATAAGATAGCCAACTCCTAGTTTTAAAAAAGTTTGCTTCATGTGAACTTCCTCATGTACAAGCAATTTGCCACTTCTTATTTTATTTTTTTTATTTTTTTTTTTTTTTTGCAGTTTTAGCAAGACTTCCCGTTCAAAAATAATGCTGTGGCAGGAACTATTACACTATTGTCCCATACTGGAAACGCTGTTTAAGTGGTGTATTCTGAAGCTTCCAACTCTTAAGATTGTAATATGCATCTCTTTTAGAATCCTGTTATAAAGGTGCCTTCTATGGTAGTGGCCTCTGTTGGAAGCATCTTGTATCTTTTGGTAGGAAAAAGCCTAAAAAGACTAAATCTACATTTCAAGGTAGCCTCTGAGCAGCCACATCTGATTACCCTTAGGGGGAAAAGATCAAGTTTATGCAGAACTTCTGAACTCATACAAACCTTATTTCCTTTAGAAAATCATTGCAACGGTCAATACAAGGAAGTAAGAACAGAGATAGGAAAGTAAGAAGTATCAGTGCAGTGTCCACTCTGTGGTTTAGCCATTAAAACTAATTAAATCATGCAAGATTGACTCTGTTAACCCCATTTTACAGACATGGAAATAGATACTGATAGATATTAAGAAGATGAACAAAGTCAAGCAATTAGACTCCAAAATTTCTATTTTTTCCATCTTCTTATGCTGCTTTTCAGATGTGATGAATCCTTAAATTAGAGCAGAGTTGGTGAAAATGGTGAGGAGAGAATGAAGGTAATACCATTTTGATAAAAATCAGAAGAAAAGATTGAATGTATTAATCTACATATGACCTATCAATGCAAACTCACAATTATACCTTTACTTCAATAATAAAGCAACAAGTATTTATAAAAGGTGCTTTTGTGCCAAGCACTGAACCCATTCTGGAGTTATGGAAGTACATAATACCACTATCTTGGAGCTTACAATCTAGTGTGGAAGACACTTAACAGATCATTTCTAGGTTATAAGTGCAGTTTGCATAAAAGTTAAAAAAAAAAAAGTACCACCAAAGTCGAGTCTGCCGGGGAGTGAGAAGCATGTCAAGTAGAGGAAACAGCAGGCACAAAGTCACTGGGAAGGATTTCTCATGAAGGTTGAATTGTAAAGCTACATAGTCACACACTGGCCATTCTCTCCACTATTAAAATGTACATAAAGAAATAAATAAATAAATGACTAAACAAATATGTGAATAGACAAAATCCAAAGGCATAGCCATGTTTAAATACAAGTCAGACATGTCTGTGACCTAAAAACAAATGAGTATATATATCTTTCAGGCCTTGTCTGGAAGCTATGGGTCTGCTGGAGCTGTGGTTGCCAGCAGAGGAAGCTAGAAATTCATGCTTCTGTGAGCAGACAGAGATTAAGAATGCCTCACATAAGACTAGACCCAGCTGCTGGACTACAAGAAAGCCCAGTGGTTAGTATCCCTTTTCCTGTTCAAGTTCAGAGTCAACTGGGAGAAAATGAAAAAAAGAGGGAGAAGTCACGAAGATAGATTTAAAAATGTATGCTCTATTACAGATAAAAGCTGGATTGGAGAGTATAGCTTAGGTGTATAGCCAATTAGACTTCATAACAGTCCCTCTAACTAGACAGATTTGTCCACCTTGCAATATCAGAATAGAGATTATATCTTGGCCAAGAAAGCAGACCAAAATTTTTCCATCTCTGCCCATTCCTACCTGTAGGCAATTAAAAAAAAAAAAAAAAAAAAGCCTAGAAGAGCAGAAGACACATATGCTCACACCATATCAAAAAGTCTCTAAGCAAATTAAGTCATTTCCTCTGTCCTGGCGAGGAGTGAGCAATAGGATAGGGAAGCAGCTAGAAACATTACTCTAGTGGACTTCTCTATCACAGTCCTTTTTTTCCCAACAATATCCTCTATCTAGGGCTATTATTTACAGAGTTTGGTATGTAAGAGGCTGGAAGCAGCAGACACAACCTCATAGCCCTAACTGACTCAGTGGCAACATCTGTTTTTATCCTTTTCATCTTGAGAAAAAAATGACACAGTGCCCATCAAAGATCTACTTGTGAACTGGAATCTGGGTGAGTGGACACACTTCAAAATAGGGAGGGACATTAGAGAGGGATGAACACAGAGAGACAGAAAGAAAATAAATGCCACTCAAGATCAGCCTGAAGGCTGATTCCAAGCCATATGAGAGATAAAAAGCTAGAAGAGCAATTAAAAAAAAAAAAAACTCAGTAATTAGAAGAACACATCTTGAAAAATGAAAGTAATTGGACAATTTTATTGGACAATAACTAGTTCTAAAATAATTATATTTAATATCCTCAAAGTGATAAAGATATAAATAACATTAAGAACAAATAACAAGGGAAAATAATATTTTAAAGAAGTATAAATAGAAAATAAAGAAGAGTAAATAGAAATGAGAATGTATATCTGTTTGAAAAAAGACAAGAGTTTCAAAAATGTGAAACAGTATTTGAAATCAATAAAAGCAATAAACTGGATAAGCCCTAGACAAACACTAGCTGCAGAAAGAATTGAAGAATTGGAAAATATAAAAGATAAAAATAGGAAAGGACAGCTCTGAGACATTGAGAATTGAGGACCTTTACTAAACACACACATGGACATCCAAGCAAAAGAGAACTGGGGAAGTGACAGACAAGCAGTATTGGGAAATTTGAGAATTTTCCCAAACTGAATAAAGACCATGTCTTCTCAAATTGAAAGTGTGTATCAAAAACAAAGTGAAGGGGTGCCTGGGTGGCTCAGTAGGTAGGTTAAGTGTCTACCTTTGGCTGAGGTCAGGATCCTAGTGTCCTGGGATAGAGCCCTGTATTGGTCTTGCTGATCGGGAGAAGCCTGCTCCTCCCTCTCCCTCTGCTCCTCCCCGATCCCCACCCCTGCTCGTACTCTCTCTTTCTCAAATAAATAAAATCTTTAAAAACGAAAACAAAAAGCCAAGTGAGAAATAGAAAATAAATGTATACCAAAGAACATTACAAAGTTACCAAGGAGAGAGTGCAAGCATGATGATAGACTGAAACATGAGGATTATGGTATTCATAGAGAGACATTGATTGGCAAGATATGAAAGCAGAACCAAGGATTGCATAATGAAGAGTCACAATAGGTAGTATTTCATCCCATACTTGAGAGGTATTGCCAAGAAAACTACACTGAGAGAGGGAAGTCTGGAAGGAATGGTATCAACTGAGTTGGTGAAGAAAAAAAAAAAATGGATGCTAAGGCCTAAACCAGCACAACATGAGGGAGAATAGAGAGGAAAGCATGATTTGAATGTTGTGACAGGATTTCACAAGTTGTTAGAAATGGGGAGTGGGGGGTGGGGAGAAAGTGAGGACATCAAGAATTATTCTCAGGCTCTCATTAAGGGTATTACCATTGGAGGGAGTGAATACACAATATGGAATGCAAAAGACAAAACGGGTTTATGAGAGATGATTAACTCAGTATTATGCATGTGTAGTGTGGGGAATCTGGGGAGAAATTGCTGACAAAATTATCCAGATTATTTTGTTTTGTAAACTAGGGGACAGTTCTAGACTAGAATAAAGTCTTGGCCATCATCAACATAAAGATCTCTCCGATATTGTCTACAAAGGTCATCAATATCCCCAATTTACCAAGAGGATCTTATCAGTGGCAGCTCACTGGCTTGATGTGGAGCCATTTCCAGGCGAGGCAAGAGGTAAGGCGTTGTCTGAGTAGGCTGTGTAAATGATAAGAAACAGATAAAAAGAGAAAAGGGGTTTTGATGACAGTGAACTTCAGCAATAGGACCAGCCGGGCAGCCAGCAGGGCAATGCTGGTTTAAAAAAAGCAAACAGGTAAAAGACTGGAAAACCAAGCCATACTGCAATGATGGATCAGGACTGAAATGAAAATGGCGGTTGAAAAACAGGAGGTATGAAGGAGCTGAAAGAATAAGGTTATAAAAACTAGGAAAGCAGGAAAAAACAATTGTCTCCACATGAGGCAGGCAATTGGAAACACCTGGCGCAGGTGAACTTTGTTTTGGCAGAAGAGCAATAGCTGCTGATAAAGAAAATATTCAAGATAGGTTCCCAGGTTAATTTTGACCATGATAACCTCTTACTGAATGAGCACAAGACTCCATGCAGTCCTTACAAAAGAAGAACTACACTTGCCCACAGAATATAAGTGTATTGCTATTGATTTTGCTACACTATGACAATATGTGAATGAATAATGAAATGAAAGTTGGAATTTTTGAAAGCTAACCAGAATAAATCTTTACTTTCCCAGGATGAATGGCTGAGTGGCTCTTTTCAACACTTGGATAATGGTTTCTAAATGAAGGAATGAATATCAAGAGCTTAGAGTGTTAACTCAAGCTAAGACTTTGAGGAGACCTTTGGAAATATTTAAAAAGATAGATTAGTGAAACAGTGAGGCAGAGATTAAGTGAACATGCTTTCAGATCTGTCATGTGGCATTGCATCTGCCAGGTTATTTATTTTGCAGTGCCTACCTCATGATGAATCAAAATCACCTTTAGGAAAATCCTTATTGAATAACATTAAAAAAAAGTCAGAGATAGTGGTCAGCAATGCAATTTAATTCTTCAAGCAATAAAAATATTTTAATACTTTCTTAGAATTATAATTGCTTAATTACTACTTGATATATTTTTGGGAGATTATTACTTTTTTAGTAAATAAGATTCCTACTGTATATACTTTTTTTTTCTCTTTTGTGCTTATTTCAGAATTCAAAGCCAAGATAAAGATATAGAGGTCTTTTAGAATACATCTTTTGCCTAAAATGATCCTTGAGGTGGAAAGGAGAAATGTACTATTCCCCTAAGCAGTCAACATTTAGACTGGAGAATAAAGGAATTGTTTCAAACAAGGCACAGATTCCAGGGCTGTCATGGACAACTGTGCATACTGTGCACTCCACACCTCTAGGAGGCACCATTCACATGGAGTCTTTGCGAATGGTGCCTCCTGACTTCCTGCATGCACATCAGGTACAAGTACATCTGGTGGCCCTAAGTTTTCCCCTCTTCTGCTACACTGTCTCTTAGATGGATAAGGCTTTATGTGAGGAGAGTAGATACAACCCTAAATTTGGAAGTAAACACATAGGGGTAAAAAAAAACAATTTTAATGTCATGATGGCTTTAGTTGGAAAGTCAGATCTGGGGTTAAGTCTTAACTCTGCTACTTGGTAGCTCTATGAATTTAGACATACTATTTTAATTCTTTGAGGCCATTTCCTCTGTAGAGTAGGGATAATAATCCCTTCTTAATGGGAATTTTGGAAGGGTAAAATATGATTATGCAGCAGATTTCACAGTTTTTTTCTCAGAGTAAGCATGAATAAAATATTAGATGATTATGATGATAATGATGATGATGAGGTCTATAGACCTCTATGTGAGCAGCCTTTGTAGGTTCCTACCTCCATTTCCATTCCATTCCATTCCATTCCATTCCATTCCATTCCATTCCATTCCTTCATCCAACAGATTTGTAGTAAAATTCCATTAGAAGCAAGACCCTTGCAATAAAGAGTATAAAGATGAATCATAGAATGCTACCTGTATGGATAGGCACTCTAACAGGAGTGATCAGACATCATAACTACATGGAGTGGGAAGTCCTCATTGTAATTGAATGGCCACAGAACTGGGAAGCAATAAATCACTTTTGATTGGGATTAACTTAATACAGGGAATTAATTTAAGCTGGGCTTTGAAAGATGAATAAAGTTTTAATACCGAAGACTGGAAAAAGAAGCAGGCATTGTAAGTACAGGAAACAGACACAATATAAAAAAGAGATCACTATCATTTCTTCAGACTTTAGGATAATAACATTCTATCATATATTCAGACCCTAAAATGTCTAACCCAGAGGTTTTTAAATACATCCTATTTCCATGTGTGCTACTAGTGAGTTCTTAAGAGCTGCTCAGGAGTTCCCGGGACAAATGTTTTGGTACTGCATAGTGGTTGGGAGGCTAGTGAGGACCATGGTACCAAAAGCCTATATACTTCCTAGCTGTACAATCTTAGCAGAGTCACGTATCATCTGTGGACTTTAGTGTCTTCATCCACAGAATGAGGATGATGACATTATCTATCTAACTATGCAAAATGAGGTCTCTAGAGAGCTGCAGCACATAGTAAGAGCACATAGTAAGAGCTGCTGCTCTTACTATGCAAAGTGCTCCATAAAAGTTAGCCATTGTTATCGTTTTATTTCTTAAAAACTTGAATTACAGGAACCACATGTAAGTATATAAGACCTCTAACTACCAAATGCATACAGTTCTGAAATTTACATTGTAGGCATTTTCCAATTATTTAAAAAAAAACTTTAATTTTTGTCCTTCTTCTTTTGTCCTTCTAGAGTATCCCTCTAGAAAGTAGAAAAGAGGGCGCCTGGGTGGCTCAGTGGGTTAAGCCGCTGCCTTCAGCTCAGGTCATGATCTCAGGGTCCTGGGATCGAGTCCCGCATCAGGCTCTCTGCTCAGCAGGGAGCCTGCTTCCCTCTCTCTCTCTCTCTCTGCCTGCCTCTCTGTCTACTTGCGATCTCTGTCTGTCAAATAAACAAATAAAATCTTAAAAAAAAAAGAAAGTAGAAAAGATACTATGTTTTTAAAGTTACCACATCACATGGTTTTTGTTGAATTAAATATTCAATATATTATCTTTTCTAGAACTGTATTTACTCTTCTTGAGTGAACTGCTCAATAGATACTGGGATAGTTTGTGAGTGAGTGCAGTTTTGGCATCACCGTCTCCCTCATCCTGACCCTGGTCATTCCCTCACTCTGCTGAATTCTTTGTATGTACTTGAATGTACAGACATGTTTATAGGCAACAGAAAATGAAGTGTGAGTGTCAAAAATAATTTTTACTCTAATAAATACAATGTCTAATAATATTCCATTTTTATTATAAACACAAAAAAATATCCGAAGGGTAAAGGATTTTTTATTTTCCATTACCTCTTTTGACCAAGCATGAAATTCCATCTTTGGGGAAAAAAAAGAAAGATTCTCATAGTAAGAACATGTGCAGCTGACTTTTGTGAAGGGTAACATGGAGACAAAAAGGCTGACATCAATGATTGGCATTTGAGTGGGTACCAACCCCCCCCAAAGCTGATATATGATACAGTCCAATTGGGTAAAGAAGAGCTTGGTAAGGGGTAAAAAGGTAAATGGAATTGCATAAAATGAAGCAGAACACCACACAGAAGTTAATTCACCCTCAAACATATGTTCCAGGCTTGATACCCCAAAGCATTTCCATTGTATTCCACATCACCCCAAATAGCAATATCCACTCTTCATTTGACTGTTCCTAATATTCATACTTAAATGACTCCATAAAACAAGATATTTTTCTTTAACTGGCAAAGGGAATCTCTTACCTTAATAACAATTTGAATTTTAGCAATGGAAAGCCGAGAGAGAGAGAGAGAGAGAAAGAGAGAGAGAGAGAGAAAGGAAAGATAAAAGTTAAGAAGCAAGGAATAAAGTTAAGTATATTTTTAATTAATTTAGTCCAACAAAGAGGAAAATTTGGGAATCAAAACTAACTTAGTTTTATCTGTATCCATATTAAACAAATACTATTTGCTTCCTATTACTTAGATAAAAAATAGCATTTGTGTCTCTTTTTAATAGTTGTGCCCCAAAAAGTACAGAACTGGAAGTCAGGAGTCCTGGGGTTGAGTCGTACTTCAGTCACTATCTGTGCTCCTGGGTATAAATCATGTAATCTCACTAGGTCAGCTTTCTGTCAACGTGAGGTAGTGGAATTGGGCAACTGCTACATGTCCCAGAAATCTAACATCTAATAATGATCTCTTCTGTGTGGATTTATTTCATCTGCCCCTACCTCTTCTTTTTCTCCATAGAGAAAATAATAGCACATCACAGTTAAACCAACAGGAATAAGATATCGTCCTTACCAATGGTACTATATAGGGCTCACAGATGATAGGTCTTAGAAAGGGTTTTTTAAATATGTTTTTATTTTCATTGTATATATACTATAATTATATAAGTAAATGTATATACTGACATGTAATTGATATAGAGCATTATATTAGTTTCAGGTATACAACACAATGATTCCATATATGCATAATATACTGTGAAATAATTACTAATAGATCTAGTTATCATCTATCACCACATATAGTTATAATTTTTCTTGTGTAAAGTAAAAATATATATTCACATTTCCTATACTTATTTAACTATATAAATATACATAACACAACACAGAGAAAAAGATATTTTAAGTGTTGTAATTTTAATTATATATATTTTTTCTTAATAATTTTGTGCTTTTTTGAAAAATTTTATTTATTTATTAGTCAGAAAAAGAGAGGGCACAAGCAGGGGTAGCAGCAGAGGCAGAGGGAGAAGCAGGCTCCCCACTAAGCAGGGAACCTAATAAGGAACTTGATCCCAGAAACCCAGGATCATGACCTGAGCTGAAGGTCATGGTCATATATATATACATACACACACACACACACACACAAAATTTAGATAAATATCCTTTTTTACCTGAATGACCATGATCTATAAAACAGCCACTAGTATTTGTGTCGTTTGTTATATCACTGGGAAAAAGTAAAGGTTCAGAAAACTCTTTTAACGCTGTTGGTAAACATGAATGGCTACCCCATAACTGAAAATTCATAAATGTTAAAAAAAAAAGGCAACAATTGCCCCTTACGTCTTTGTATATTTTTTAAAACAGTCGTATAAGCCAAACTTATAAAAATTCAAATTTGAAAGCTACTATTACACCCATATACTTCAGTTTTTAAAGTTAGTGCTTCTAAACTTGGGGGTCACATTCTTGTATTTGAGAAACACTGGTATATAATATGCATCATATGAACAATAAAAGTGTAATATAAATTTAATATTTCTTCCCATGTAGATTTTTTCTAAAGTATTTCTATTAAATAATTGAGAAAAAATAGTTTTTGTTCTAAACAACTCTGTAAGACTCAAGAAAACCTCTAGGTACCAAAACACAACTTTCACATGAGCTAAACACTGAAAAGTCAACAGAAAAAAAAGAATATGCTCTTTCTATAAAAGGGGGAAAATTGAGTATTATTCTATCAGATATAAAGGCCATGCTACTTTCCCATAAATAAACACTAATTCTAACTTCCTTGTTCTGAGTAACTCAATAGTATGTTTGGGGATCATATTAACAATGTACCTCACAGAATAACAACTGCTTTCATCTGTAATATCATATTCATTTCTGAATATACATGTAACAATAAAGTATGTCCTCTTATAGTTCCCTGACTTCTCTGTTCCTTTCAGGTGTTTCAAAATCTGAATTGCATTGCACAAGTTATCTAATAAACCTGATTCTCTTCCAAATATCCCAGCAGGCTGCCCTTCTCCCATAATGCCATCCAGATGGCCTTCAACCCACATGAAGCTATTAGAAACACAATAATATTCCTAAAGTCCTTGTCCCATCAACTCCCTCTTATGTTCTGTTTTTTTCCTCTGATTATGCTTGATGAATTTTAGATGAGCTACAGGAAAAACTTTGTAAAAGTCACAGGCTTAACGGAAAACCTCTACTATTTTTATGTTGGTGTGTTTCTATGGGCTGCCCTCTCAGAAAAACAATGAAGGAAGAAAAGAGTGATGAGCTGGATTATAAGACATTGCTAACCAATTAGGAAAAACCAGAGGCAACTGGTTTCATGACTGAAACCAAAAAGATGGCTTTATGTCTACCAAATGCCCAGGAACACTGCACATTTAAGTGAGCATCTAGAATTGAGGTTGCCTTGAGATATCTCCCACAGATGAAAAAAGAATTATTTTCCAAAGGTTTATAGTAGTTCTTCATCTTAAAAAGGCAGACAAAAAGAAATAAGCCATAGCACAGTGAAGATTCAACAACGAAAGCTGTCAGCCACTGGAATGATAAAAAAGTGTTTGGGCCAACATTTCTGAGCCAACTAACCTTTCGTCAGGTTAGTCCTAACCAAAATGAGTATAGGTGAACTTTATGACAGCTCAAAATCTCTTCCAGTCCTATATTTCTCTAAGTAAAAGAATGTGTCTGACTGGGCAGATTCATTAAAGGTCAGTACTTAGTGAGTTGTACTTACTAGTAGCTAGAAGTCTCCAGGACTTCTATTTCTTTGCCCAAGGAGTGCTCAAGAAGGAAAAAAGTTCACCTTGAGGTCCCTAGACACCACCTTTATCCTTCTTACCCTGCAGTCACACCCATTAGTGACAAGTGGAAGTAAATTCTAGATAGGTAAATGTATGTAAACATCTAAATATACACAATTATGTAGTACTGCAAGGAAAGTCAATGGAGACAGGTGTAAAACAGGGTCAATAACTTCCTTACAATCGCGGTAACGAAAAATGAAACTGGATCCCAAACCATCATAATGCAGATGGGCTGGCTTTTGTCACTTGTTTTTAAAAATGTTCCTGAGCATAAAAACCAGCAATCAACAATTTCTTACTTTGGCCTAAGTACTGTGGGTGTTTTTCCAGTCCATTTGTTGACATATAGTTTACATGCTAATAATAGCTAATTATTTGGCAAAAACAACTAACAACCTATTTTCCCTCAATCTCACATAATTCAAGTGGCTTAGAAAAGATGATTCTCACACAGCAGTGGTTTACTTATTTCTCTAATGAATTACAGAAATCCAAACCTAGACTATTTAATCAAAATCTGAAGGCATTCTTTTATAGCATTTTAGTCTTCAAATGTTTAAGGAAGATAAATAGCTTGCTTTCTACTTTTCCTTAAAAAAAAAAAAATCAAAGCAGACACAAACTTAAAAACAGAAACACTGGAAGGATACTTTATCTTTAGTGTGTAAGAAAAAAAAACAAAAACAAACAAACAAAACAAAAACCATTTAGGAATTACCTGTCATTTGCCCTGGTAAACAGCTTCAGTTTCTTTTCTTATACCTCCACTTTTTGGGGGGTGGGGGTAGGGTGACTACCAAATATGTCTGTAAAATATTTGACTGAATGAATTATTCTCTTTTTCTTACGTCATAGGAATCTCAAACCTCCTTCCACCGCAAATCAGTCATGAAAAAGAACATTAAAATACAGCAAGGTCTGAAACTAGTAGACAGAGGCTACATAGAAGCAGATGCTGACCCCTGAACCCTACACCCCCTTATGACCTGACACCAGTCTTTTGATTCTCTTCTACCAAATGTCCTTAGTGTCTACTCTGCCCTTTTCCTAATCAGAGTTAATGACCTTTTGCCATTCCAGGATGACCGGCTTTCCCAGAAACTATAATTAATATTGGGCAAAGACTAATACATAGGTATGTTTTTATTTGAATACTGTCAACCTTCTCTGTCATCCAATATTCTCTGCCAGGATTTCCAAACTTTAGCAATTCTTGTCTCACCATCCTGGTTCGTGACATTTCGTGTTACTATCTATACTATTACTATACTATTATTTACTCTATGTTAACTTTCCTAATAATCTTATTCTTAAAGGAAATTTTTCATCACATTAAAAGTGGAAAACCAATATTTCTCTATTACAGTGGCCTCTAAAGTTTTTGGTTTACATATCCTGTAAGTAAAATTTTTGAGCATGTATATCCAGTCATGTACTATTTTATCTATAACAAGGTACCCATGTTACTATACAAATATATGTATATTTATGTATGTACACACACAAATATATATATGTGTATATATGTACACATAAATAATGTATTTGTATATATTTGTACAAACATAATTTGTACATTATGTACAAACACAAATATATACAAATATATTATTAACATTATAATAAACAGAAAAATGTAAAGGATAAGTTAAGAACGGAAAATAGATAGAAGTTCAAATATTATCTTCTTGGGGCGCCTGTGGCTCAGTGGGTTAAGCTGCTGCCTTCAGCTCAGGTCATGATCTCAGAGCCCTGGGATCAAGCCCCACATTGGGCTCTCTGCTCAGTGGGGAGCCTGCTTCCTCCTCTCTCTCTGCCTGCCTCTCTGCCTGCTTGTGATCTCTCTCTGTCAAATAAATAAATAAAATATTAAAAAAAAAAAAAAAATATATATATATATATATATATATATAATCTTCTTGTACCAAAATAGATCATCTTGTATAATTCCTAGAGTTTGCAATGTCAAATTTTGGTGATCATTTTCCTAATACACATTAAAATAAAAACAAACTATTAAAAGTTCTTAAGAACTCTATATACTACCCAAGATCATCTAGAGTACCAGCAGTAGTATGAATATCACACTTTTCTGTTTGCAGCGGAAATCATTAGCATCATAAAGAAACTTTTCATGTTCTTAAAAAGCACATTAGTCTTTTCATTTTCAAATGCTTAGCTTACTGGATGACTCTTTCCAACTTCTGAATGAGAAGATGAGAAGAGTGGTCTTCATGAAGCTACACTGTTCTTCCCATCCTTGCATCTTCCACATAGCCCATGCTGACAGCCACAGACAGAAATGTGATCATTATGCTGGATAAACAAAGGTCTACTTTCAAAAATTGTGTAAAGCAAAGATTCCACTTCCCAAAGGTTATCATTTCCATTGCTTCAACAACCCAAAAAAAGGAAGATACTGATGCTGAGATCCAGAGATGAGCCTACCAAGCCAAGTCTTTCTCAATTTATAGAATGGATAGAATTGACTTAGGCTTTGGGTTTTTGTTTGGTTGGTTTTTATTGGCTTTTTACAGCTTGAAAATCTTAGGAGAGAATACTTCAGAAACAACTAAATATATTGACTACTGATCCAAGAGCCTAGGTTTTTTGTTTTTGTTTTGTTTTTTTCAAATGAGAAAACTAAGGGTCAAATTCGTTATGATTGATCTAAAACCACCTGCTGGAGCCAAGATTCAGAAACCAAGTTTGTTTGTATTCAAAGCCCCAGCTCTGCCAGTATGTAACAGTGTCTCTTTGCTTATTCCCAAATAATGCTACAGACCATTTACAAAAAGTTTCCTTATATCTCATCTAGCTCATTGGTTTACTTCTGAACTTTACATATTGCATGAGCAATGTTATAACAACAACAACAAAGGAATGTTACTCAATAAAAAAACTCACCATATTAAAATTAACATAGCAACTATTTTCGTTTTTCCATATTCTCTCTGTTATCTATACCACAGGCACAAAATTAACTATAAATTTTAATAATTAAAGATAAAGTTCATATTCAGATTTCTTAACATTGCATCACACATGTCTTCCATATTTCTATAACATCTTCAAACTGGCTATTTTAATGCCTGGATAATCTACAGATTTCATGAACTACAATGTCACTCTATCACTAGGCATTTAGATTTTTGCAATATCATTTTGGTACATGAAGCTTTCTTTTAATTATTTCTTCATACTAAAAGCTGAGAAGGAGACTATAACTCTTGCTTGATCTATCATTTTCTAAGTGCAGTACCCATGACACTGCACTGCCTAGCCCACCACAACTTTACCAAATTAGAAACTCTTTCTCCTTCCTCCCTCCCTTCCTCCCTTCCTTCCTTCCTTCCTTCCTTCCTTCCTTCCTTCCTTCCTTCCTTTCTTCCCTTCCTCCCATCCCCCCTCTTCTTTTTCTAATTTAAGAGAAATGAAAGTAAAAGCAAAAGCATTACTTTATTATATGGCATTTCTCTTTTACTAAGGATGAACAAGGTTGTATATATTTACTTCCTAACATGTTTCCTTTTTGTGAATTGTGACTTAATGCTATTTTCCCATTCATCATTTAATAGGATCAAATATTCCTTACTCAGACTATCTATAGTATGTCTGTTAAGCTTTATCACTCATAGATGTATGATCTTGCAAAAGTTATTCAGCTCCTTAATACTGGGTTCTGAATCTAGAAAATGAAATTTTCATCTCATAAAGTTGTTTGAAGAATTAAATGAACCAATACATACCAAATTCATGATCATTTTTTGGTACAAAGTAAATCCTCAATAAACATGACATATTTTGTCTAAAATAGTCAATATATTGTTTCTTTGTAAAGGCATCTCCCCAATCTGTGATGGCTCTCTATTGATTCCTTTATCTTTCTATACATTTATCAATTAATTAATCTTCCAGACAGCAAAATAATTCTGCTTATATTTAATTCTTGGTAGAATTACTCTAATTTAGGGGGCTACTTTATATTGATGGGCCATTTCAGGATTACAGAATTTTTTTTTTTAAAGGATTTTATCTATTCATTTGACAGAGAGAGATCACAAGTAGGCAGAGAGGCAGGCAGAGAGAGAGAGGAGGAAGCAGGCTCCCGGCCGAGCAGAGAGCCTGATGCGGGACTCGATCCCAGGACCTGAGACCATGACCTGAGCCGAAGGCAGCAGCCTAACCCACTGAGCCACCCAGGCGCCCAGGATTACAGAAATTTTAAGTCCATCCACAAGCTGTCAGGATTGTACAGAGACACTTCATGGTTCTACAAGGCCGATCACCCACCCATGAATCTCACTAGGGGCACTGAGGGTTATGGATCAATTTCAAGATGTGGGTTTTTATGCAAGGATCATCCTATTGGGTCCACACACAGGCTATAGAAAGGATGATTATGTGTTATTTTTACAAAACATTTCTTAAACACTTCCTATATATATATATATGTTACTGAGCTATGAAGAGAAAAAAAGGCGAATTATCTGACTTCAGTATTTGTTGAACTAATTCAATAAATGTTTCCTGAGTGCTATGCTTCATAAATATCGACATTCACAATGAGAAATACAGAAGTTGTGCAGGTTTAGAGTTTGGGGGTAAGAAAAAGGTTGAATTCAATTTTAGAAATCTGAGATTCTGGGCCAGATAGACATATTGAGTAAACAGTTGGAAGAATTGGACTGGAGATCAGATAAGGAGTATGGACTAGAACCAGAGACAGCAGTGAAATCACAAGAATGGATGGGATCAAGCAGGGAAGTCTTTAGAAAATTAGAAGACCTCAAATGGAACCCAAGGAAGGCAGACTCATTGAAGAAGTGTCTGCAAAAGAGGTGGAAAAGAAGTGGAGGTAAAAGGAAAAGCAGCAACTAAGTTGCCATGGATTTCAAGGGAGAACATTTTAGAAAGAAACGACCAACAGGATCAAAGCAATGTGAGAGATCAAAGAACATTGTAATTACAATTGGCCTTAAGTTTTATGAACATTGAAAAGAATTTGTGGCTATGACAAAAACATTTTCATCAGAGTGGTGAAAAATTAGAGTAGATCAAGGAACGAATGAGAGGTAAGAGAGTAGATGGAGAGCACTGGTTTTAGAATTTTTGTTTTGAACGGTGAATGATAGAGTAGTAGCTGAAGGAGTCATGAAATGGAAGGAGGGTTTTTGTCTGGTTTCTGTGTGTGTGTGTGTGTGTGTGTGTGTGTGTGTATAAGATGAAAGATACTGTAGCATACTGAAATGCTGATGGGATTCAGTTTAGTTGAGATAAAAATGTGTGTGTATGTGTATTTATAAAGTCTCAATATGTAGCAAACATCTATATCTATATTTGTAAAGACATTAACATCTTATGTTTTTGGAAAGCTCAAAACACTGAAACACAGTAAAAAAAAAGTTAGATAAAAACATATAGGACTCTGATAATCAAAATGGATTTTACAAACTCAAGTATTAAAATTTATAGGCACCAGTATTGAAAAAGAAGGGCTATATTGTCAAATATGCCAATCATAAGTTACTAGCTATGTGATTTGGGATGATTTCCTTCAACCCAGTCAGATTCAACTTATTCATCTCCTTAAAGAGGATAATGTAATTTTTCTAGCACATTTTTTGTGCTAAACAAATAATAATACTGACCACTTACTGTTTACGAACATGAGCCAGTCCTGTTTATGTCAGTGACATTAGTTATCAGAAACACTACAGATATTGTTGGAGGTGTATGTATATAGGATATAAGAATGGAATTTGAATGGGTATTGATCCCAGAAGTGGCCTTAGAACTCATTTTTTGAAATAGCCCAAAACAGCATTTTGTTTTTTGATCATGACCATGACCATAACTGTGTCTAAGTTGGGATCCAGCAAGTAGAGCTAAGGTGAGTCCCTTCAAATTTTTTCTGGACTAATCCTTCCACGTCATGTAAAGAAACTCATTTTATCTTTTACACTTTGCACAAATTTTTATAATACTTTTGTCTTTTGCCTTTTATTAGAAGAAAATTGGAATCCATAATATATAATGGCTTATGAGATAGACCTAGATAGATATTCTTTTATACAATTTATAACTTAGGAATATTACTGCATAGCATCATATAATGACATCTTAGGTCTTCAAAGGTCATGATAGAAGGGTGTGAAGAGTTCAGCAAGTCTTCCACAAACAAGCAAACTAGAGATGCTCGTGCTTGTTTCCATGCTTCCTGTGACGGATCCTGCTTACTCTGATAGTATAGCATAGCTCTAATCTTTGATATCTTCATCCCTGGGTCACTTCTGTATTATCATTTTGCTCACTGTCAACTTTAATAGCCATAACCACTATGGATAGCAATTAAATTTCCATGCTTTTATTCTCTTCTCCCTCTTTCTTTTCTACCATCTACATTTTATTATTATTATTAGTTTTAGAGATAGAGGTCAGTAAATCATCAGTCTTATATAATACCCAGTGCTCATCATGTCATGTGCCCTCTTAATGTCCTTCACCCAGTTACCTCATCCTGCCACCCCCCTCCTCCAGCAACCCTCAGTTTGCCTACTATCTATTTTTAGAGATAAAATGTGGAGCACCACATTTGTCCATTGTTGTGGGAAATGGCTGATCTTCTATAAGCACCTCTATTTACATGAAATATCTCTAGAGTCAGTGGTGTTCCAAAAACTAACAGAGCTGAAATTTTACTATAATAACAGTGCTAATAGCTCTCGTTTATTAAGCATTTACTGTGTGCTCAGCAGTGTTCCAAGAGCTTTATATACATATTAATCTGCACCATAACCTTATGAGTTAGGTGCCATGATCATCTCATGAGGCCACTGAAGTACAGACTGATTAGTTTGATTAGTTAATTTTCTTTGAGGCATCCAGCTAGTAAGTGGTTGAATAGTGTTACGTAGTTCTCATGTGCTTTATTGTTTTGCAGCCACTGATGTGTCATCATTTCTTTGAAGTCTATGATAGTCTCTCTCTTAGCTAAGCAAGCCTCATTATCATCATCTTAACTACTGCTCTTATTAAGTTGGGTGGGCTTCTTTAAAGGTACATGTCATGAGTTCAGAAAACCACCACTGAGCCTGTCCCTGAGATGGCATCCAGATCCATATTTTCAGTCAACCTCTTGAAATTTATCACCATCTGCACCTAGTAGATCATTTTACACATAGTGGATGATTTTGAAGGTATCTGTTAATCAACTGATGGCTCTAGTGTTGGTTTTGAAATAATAAAGTTTATCACTTGCAAAGAAGTTTTTTATACTGTCTCTGAATTAATTGATAACAAAATAATGAACCAACAAAAAGCCATTAAATCTTCTTACACCACACAAAATGAGGGGCCTCATAAGAAAAGCTCAGAAGTTTAAGAACAATTTACTTATTGACGGATGAAAGAGTTTTAGGCATGCTCATAATTTAGCTTTTAATCAAGCCAAATGTTTGTCCAAATTTACTAGTAAAGATTATTAAGTGTTTTTCACTAATTTTAATTAATCACTGATTGACTATGAGAAATGTTTGATCTGGGGAACAGGATAGTTCTCTCACTTGAACTTTTTACCAATGAGCTAATCAACCTTTTGTCTATAATATTATGCTTCCAGGGACAGCCAAAGATACTTTGGCACCCAAAGATACTTTGATGAAAAAAAAAAAAAAAGAAAGAAAGAAAAGAAAAGCTCAGTATTCAGGCAAATAATATAGTATAAGATAAAAACATTAGATTTCTTTTTAAAGATTTACTGTTTCTCCATTAAAAAATTTAAAAAATGATTTTTAGGACATTGGAAATGATAAGGAACAAACATTAAAAATGTCCTAAAATCATATATGTACCTATGTAGTAGGGTTACATCTGTCGATAAAGTAAACCACACATATAAAATACTTGTCATAGTAGCTAACATATTGTAAGGATCAGTAAAGTTTCATTATTTTCTTATTTATTCATTCATTCATTTATTCATTCATTCATTCGTCAGAGAGAGAGCACAGGTAGGCAGAGTGACAGGCAGAGGCAGAGGGAGAAGCAGGCTCCCTGCCGAGCGAAGAATCCTATGTGGGATTCCATCCCAGGATGCTGGGATCATGACCCGAGCCAAAAGCAACCACTTAACCGACTGAGCCAGCCAGGTATCCCAAGTTTCATTATTTTCACTACTTTCATTTGTATCCCTTGTTTAGTGATACTCAAAATTTCTTGGTTTCAAATTGATGTACTTTGCCTATTTTTCTAAAAATGGGTTTATGTTTTGCTTGCTTATTTATTTCAAAATACATAAATACAGTTTCATGATTCAAACACCAAAATTTGTAAAAATGTACTCATCGAAGGTTCTATTTCCCACCTCTATCCTGCATTAGATGAGGATCTTTATCTTTAATTAGGTTATCACTCTTTTTTGTTTCTTTTTTATATTGCCCAAGGATAATAGTATGCACAAGCATGCCAAAACACACACATACACATACAGATACCTATGTGCATGTATGTATTATATATGTGATATGTGTATAAATATATTTTTTCCTTTTCTTTTACACAAATCATATCATATCATACACATTTTTCTATGTCTGTGTAATTCCTGCCCATTGGTCTTTTTTTTCAGAAATTTCCTAGATATTCTTGTTGATTTTCATATGAATTATACAATCAACTTGTCTAGTTTTTGGGAAAAAAGGCTTGGTATTTTTATCAGGATCATGTTAAATTTATAAGTAAACTCAGGAAGGATTAGCATCTTAATGATGTTCAGTCTTTCTATCTAAGAACATGCTATGCTTTTCCATTTGTTCATACAATTTTTGTGGCCTTCAAAAGTATTTTAAATTTTTTTTCATATAAGTCTTATACTTCTTGTTAAGCCCATTCCTATAAATATGACATCTATTATTATGATAAGAAAAGTATTTCTACTCATTTTACCTTCTAATTTGTTGTTTATAAATGTGAAAAATATTGACATCTGTATATTAATTTAGTACCCTGATGCTTGAGTGATTTTATTGTTGTAGTAACTGTAGTTGATTTTCTTGGTTTTCAAAATATTTAATCATATCATTTGCATAATAATATTTTTAATTTCTCATTTCCAATTTTATTCTTTTTATTTCTTTCTCATCCATTTTTCACTGACCGATTTACCTAGTACGATAATAAACATTGATATTGGACATACTTTCATTATTTCTTTTTTCTTTTTAGATTTATTCATTTCTTTTATTTATTTTTTTAAAGATTATTTATTTATTTGACAGAGATCACAAGTAGGCAGAGCGGCAGGCAGAGAGAGAGGGAGGGGGAAGCAGGCTCGCTGGAGAGCGGCGAGCCTAATGTGGGGCTTGATCCCAGGACCCTGGATCATGACCTGAGCTGAAGGCAGAGGCTTTAACCCATTGAACCACCCAGGCACCCCATATATTTATTCATTTATTTTAGAGAGAGGGAGAGAGTGAGCAAGGGGTGGGGCAGAGAGAAAGGGAGAGAATCCTCAAGCAGACTCCCCGCTGAGCATGGGGCCCCATCCCAGCACCATGAGATCATGATCTGGGCGGAAATCTACAATCAGACACTTAATTGACTAAGCCACCCAGGTGCCCCAACCTTTCCTTATTTCTAACAAAACTAGGAATGCTTCTGTGTCCCAGAAAGCATGATGATGGGCTTTGGTTTGAGATGACTATATTCTTTTATTAAGTTTAAAAAAATTAGCAGGAATATTAAATCTTGTAAGATGACATTTTAATGTCTGTGGAAAGTAGTTATATAATTTTTCTTCTCTTAATATGATATTATTAAGATACCCTTATATTGAACCTTCCTCGTCATATGGTATTATTCTTTTAATATTCTGCTGGATTCCAAATGCTAATATTTATCTAGGACTTTTGTGTTGATATCCTAGAAAGATATGGATGTAGAATAGTGATTATTCTATCTAAGTACACATTTCAATGACTAGGGAGCTTTAAAAACAAAAACCTAAACCACAAAGCAATGCTGACCCACCTCCACCATAAACCAACCAATCACATCTGGGGAAGCTGGAGCAAGGCTGGGTTTGGAAACATTGGCATATCATGTCCTTTTTGTATACATTCAAATGTTGTTGCTCCTTAAAAATCAGCGTTATGCTCATTTCTTAAAAATATTTTGGAATTTCTCCTTTCAATCTGTGATCTGAAATAGCTTAAACAGCATTGGAGTCATCTGCTTTTTAGAGATTTGGTGGTAATTCCCCTGTGAAACCATAAGCAGTGGTTGGCTGTTTTTTTCTGGAAGGGAGGATGAGGTGAAGAGGGCAGCATAGAGAACTGAAAATGTTTTCTATTTCTTCTATGAAAAAATATCTGTTTACACATCGTATTTCTTTTGGAGATCACTTAAGTATGTTACTGCACCTGAAATTTTAAATTTATTTGCAAAATAACTAAGTAAGGTAGTTCAGTGGTCTCCTCTACTTTATTTTCCTCAATTACACTACTTTCTTATTTCATGAATTTTATTTTAGCCTCTTTTACCTTTAGTGATTTAGCTGAGAGCTTAGCTATATCATTTTTGTTTCTTGCCATTTTTATAACTCATTGATTTCTGCTGTTTCTTCTAATTTCTTATGTTCATTTTATTGTTCCTTCTTACATCAGATAATTAATTCTTAGAGTCTTTATTATTTATTTTTGTAAGAATTTAGGGTTATGAATTTTCTTTGAACATTGCTTTAGCTATATCCTATCATTTTAGGTACTATAGGGTAATGATTATTATTTTATAAATTTTGAAATTTCAGTTTATATTTTGTTGTGACCCCAGGGTTTGAGACATTTTCCTCCAGGAGTCAGGAAATTTTATTTTCTGATTTTGTTCATAATTTTTGTTTTGCTGTTTTGTGATTAGAAAATGTTCATTTTGCTATTTATACATCTGGAGATACCTGAGGTTTCCTTGGTTGCTTGGGATGTGAGCAGGGTAAGGGTTCATGGTTACTGGAAAAATAACATTCTCCCTCCATTTTTATGGAATAGAACTTAATACACAACACATAAATGTACATTATTATTTTGGTCTTCTGTATACCTACTTTTTTTTTTTTCACTTCATCTAATCATGGACTATACAAGTGAACTATTATTGCGTCTCTTTTTTCTTTGCAGGTACTATATATTTTTATATGTTGAACCTATGGTATTGGTGCATAGAAAATTATAACAATTATATCTTCATTGCAAATTTAATCCTTCATCATTGCAAAGGAACTTTCTTCATCTTGTTTATGTAATGCCTTTGGCTTGAATTCCTTGTTGTCTGATAGTAATATCATGTTGTCCGTCTTTTCTTTTTACATGTGATGGCATGCCTTTGTCTATCCTTTTAATTTTTCTGAATCATTTTCTAAATCATTTAATTTTTCTAAATCAATTTTTCTAAATCATTTTGATATATGTACCTTTTGCTTATTTCTATCATAAATAAATATCATAAAATCTAATGTTTTCTCAAAAAGCATGTGCTGGGCTATATATGTTGGTGGTTCTCAATCAGGGATAATTTGGTATTCATAGGGTTATGTGGCAATGTCTGGGGCACTTCCGGTTGACATAACTGAAGGGGGCATGATGCTACTGGCATCTAGTGGGAATAATCTAGGGATGTTGCTAAACATCCTAAAATACACAGGGCAGTTCCCCGCGCACCCAAAGAATTCTCTAGTCCAAAATGTTAATAGTGATGAGAGAGAGAAACTCTGATATTATGATGGAGCTTGTTTTGAGGTCCAAACTGGAATCATTAAACCGCTAATAGTTCATTTTCACTGACTTACACTATTGCCGTGGTAAATATATTTGCTTTTAGTTTTGTCATATTATTTTATATTTCTTCGTAGTCACTGTTTTTTTAAAATTATTAACTATGTGGTATGTTTCCTTTTGCATGTTTATAGTTGTTTTAATATTTCAGAACATGGTTTTTAATTTCTTTTAGTCATTACCTGTATAGCCTGTATCTTTAATATTTTTGGTCCTCTGAGGTTTTGGACTGTATCAAATAGTTTCCTACTATGAGGAATGAAAAAAATCTCATGTTTTCTCTTCCTTGGCATCCCATCCTATTCCTTCACCACTTGATTTTTGTCAACAGTATTACATTCCTTAGTATTCACCTTTGTACTAAGTGGTTATATTTCTGTAAGTTGATTTATCAGTGATGGATAATATTCACTAATTCACAACTATTATAGATGAACAGATGATCACATATTTTGTTTCCCATCTGCTTTTCCCTCCTATCTATTAATTAATTAATTAATTGATGTTTATAATGAGAGACTTGCTACCCAAAGCATGGTACAGGGACCAGCAGCATCAGTGTCAGTTGGGAGCTGGTTAGAAAGATAGAATCCCAAGCCTCACTGAGAACTACATTTCAGAATTTTAATTTTAACAAGATTCCTAGGTGATTTTTATATACTCTAAATTTGAGAATCACTAGATTTTTGCTTTCTATTACTCTATTTGCCATATTAGATTTAGCCTTAGTTCTGTTAAATAAATGGAATGTTCACAGTCAATCCTTTTGCTCTGTTTCTCCAAGTTATCTTTTATTTTCTTAAAATCCACTTTCTAGTAATTTCCTCGAGAAGAGCTCATTATAAGAAGACACACTGACTTCTTAAATTTCAAAATAGTTGGCTTATAGTTTTTATATTAGAGGGAGAATATGACTAGCTACAAAATACCTCATTCATATTTTCTTTCCTTAAGTATCTTGTAAATTTTAATTGTATTTTCTCTGAGGATTGAAGGTTACACTGCAGAGAAATCTGAGGCCAGGCTGATTTTTAATCTTAAAAATGACTCTTTAAATAATCTTTTTTGCCTGGCTGCTCAAGCCCTATAACTTTGCCATAACATTGTTGGTACTGACTAAAGTGGGCCAATTTTCCTGGCATGCTTGTCCATTCAGTAGATAAATTCATTCTTTCCTTTCAGGAAAATTTTCTCAAATTGTATCTTTAAATAGTGGTTCCATTTCATTAGCACAGTGTTTTCTTTCATAAGGAATCCAAACAAACATACGAGGAGTCTCTTTTCCATGTCTTCTATTTCTACCATTTTCTTTCTGATCTTTTTAAATCTCTTTTTTAATATCTATTTCATTTCATTCACTTGTCCTATTCCTACCCTCTGTGCCTTTGTCATGGCCTCTGCAGGGTCGCTTGGCTTTATGGTACTACTTCTCCCTTTACCTTCCTCTCTGCATCGTCCTTCAACCAAATCCCACACTTTTACTCCTCTTTCTATTAATAATTATGACTCAAGGAAAAAAAATACTCTCTTAATTCCACAGAAGTATAATTTTGAATCTCAGTATTACCCTCTAAAGGAGTTACTGAAGTTAAAAAAAAAATCCTTCTAATCATTTAAATTCCTTTCAAAGATAGAGGAGAAATAAAGAAGTGAGTTGATTATAAAGGAAGAGAGAACTGTGTGAAATACAGATCACGATATGTTAGACAATATAAAACACAACATAATGGACTGCTGCCAAAATAAACACTAACAACAATAAGCACAAACTAATAACAATTAGGAGCAGTGTTATTTCATTGGCCACCCTGGCTTGCTCAGCATTGTGCAGAATTCATACAACACATCATTTTATGCCCCCATAAACATCCAGGAAGTAGGTACCTTTATTAGCTCAGCTATATAAATAAATAAAGTGGAGCTCAGGGAGGCTAAGAACGTGCTTTCAGTTAGCCTGGCATGGAGAGTGGGGAGAAGGATCAAACCCAGGTCTGCCTCATTCTAAAGCCTCTTCGCTTAGCCACTTGCTCATTAGAGGGAATTGTTCAGAGAAGTGGGTATCTCAGGAAAAATCCTGCCCAGAAAAACTGGCTTCAATGTGCAAACAGATCAGTAGTCCATAACTGGATTTTCCAGCTGTTCCCAGAAGCTTAGCACAGGCATACAGTTATCATCAGTCACACAGCTGGCACTGGAAATCTTCTTCTCTTCTCCTTCCCCAGCAGAGTGGACTTGTTATAAAAAGCATGGCCACAATGGCCACTGAGTATGCTGTTATAAGGCTGTACAAGATGGAAGAAGCCAAATCATGTCATTAGGAAGCAGCAGAAGGAGGCAGGCAAGTTAGAGGAGACATCAGTCAGTCAATCATTTGACGTTCAAGAAATAGTTCTTAAGAGCCTACCCTGTGCCAGACACTCTTAAACAGCTTGAGATTCACCAGCAAACAAAAGAGACAAAGATCCCTGTCTTCATGGAGCTTGCACTCAGGTGGGGGGAGACAGACAAAAACAACAAGCAGCAGATTAGGTACTGATTAGAATGTAGTAAATGCTGTGTAGAAAAAAAAACAAAGTAGGGGAGGTTGGAGAGGAGGGGTGAGGGCCAGGTAGAAAGTGTTAGAGGGGATCCCTCCAAAACAGCTTCCACTGTGGAAGATGCATTCAAGTGCCAAGAATTTCAGAAGTGGTAGGAACACTTGCTCTGTTCTCACCTCTTTCCTGTGGCAACTGCTAAAGGCCTTATTGGCATCAGCTATCATGATGATGATCATCAAGATATTGTTATTATTATTATTATTATTATTGACTATCCTTTATTAAGCCATTATAACGTGTCAGGCACTATGATGCAAACCATTTTACAAATATGATTTCATTTAGCATTCATTTCCCATTGCCTTTTCTTTTTATCTTTAATTGGCACTTGTGGATAATCTTGTTTGGCCCATGCCAGTGGCCACTCCAGGCCCCACAGCCTTTTCTTTTGTATTCCTCATGGGGCTGTGCCCAACTCTGGGGCCTCAAGCACAGCATGCACAGAGCATCCACATGCAGAACATATTTGCTGACGACTGAAAAACAAATACACATTCATAGAAAAACAGGACCAAAAATATGGTTGGAGGAATCAAATGGCAGGGGCCTGTGTGCACAATACCAAGAAAGCTGTGGGAAGAAGGGCAGCTAGTGCTCAGCGGGAAAACAAAGGCAGAAGCATCACTGACCACCAGCTCTTTGCACTCCCACTTTCCTCCTGTTGCCATGTTCTTTTCTTTTCCTTCTTTTCCCCTCCCACCCCCTTAGACATTTCACTTGCCAAGGATGCTGCCTGAACTGCTCCCGAGCAGTCTGTGCTCTCTCATAATTGATAAATGAAGGTGTTTTCCAATAACCTTATAAATCACAGCATGTAAATGGTTACAGTCGGGATGGGAAAGAAGAATCTGCTAGGTTCTAGAAGCCATGAGTACCTTGAAAATAAAGAATAACCCCTGCAAAACGACAAAGATAATTTCTTTTAGCATCATTGCCTGGCTAAGTATTAGCCATGAAATTACAGAAAAAGAAGAAGAAAAAAACCACCAAACACCAACAACAGATATTCCTATTTTAAGAGAACAAAAAGGCATGATGTATTCCAAAACAGTTTGTGATCATTAAATTACATAACCTGTTATGTTTTATCCCTAAATGGCTTATTTTTCATTGTGTTTTATCCTGTTTGCCGCCTCGAGTTCTCTCAGAAGTAGGTGGAATAGGAATCTTAAATTAATTTTTTTATTACATAAGAGAAAAAAAATAACATGCCAAAGAGGTCAAAATATAAAATTGCTTGGCTGTTTATCACTCTGCGATATAAAGGCTTAACATTAACTTTTAAAAATATATGACTTCTATAATTGTTGAATCATTATTTTTGATTCAGCATTTAACATTCATAAGAGGCACTTCTTCAATTTTGTGGGAAGCTTTGCTGAGTATTAAATATTTCCAAGATTGTTTACAGCCAAGAATTGTGGATTTTTGTATACAGCATGCTATTGTTATGATTTAACCTAAAGAAAGCCAAATTAAAACTGATTTACTAAATAGGTTAAGGATAGCATACTTATTCACGATTTCAACCCTATTTCATGCTTAGACAGGCAGATCTTAATTATACACAAAAGAATACAAATGTTATTAGCATGATAATAATTATTTAGAAGATGTCCTCTTTTTAAAAAAAATTAAACCAAGATTGTCATTCATGCCGCTACATTTTTCAACAGAATGACAGCTTTGCTAGTCATAGATATGTTCAAAGTACATATACAATATTCAAAGCTGTACAGCAGACATGTTATCTGCATGAGCTCGGATATGCAGTGCCAGCGACGTACTGCACACTAATCATTATGTCCTACCCACGGTACTACATGCAAATACAATCCTTTGTGACATTTTGTCAAATATTTTGAGGATTCTATACTCCTTATCACACCTCCATCCCCGTGTCCTCATCAACAATCAGGCATCCAGAAATCAGTTCCACGGATGGCACAGACTCTAGCCAGTCACAAGCATAACACCATGCCAAATTAATGGAAAGAAAATTAAAGATTTACATGCTAGTGGCTAACAGGCAGGGCACAGGCAAGGCAAACTCAAGTTTACATTTACCGCCTTGCTGAGCTGCGTACGGCAGAGACAGCCCTGGGAAAAGAAACTTCACCCTGTATTTGTGTAGCAAGAGATGTAAACATTACATATAGTACCCAGCATATGACATAATGGATAAATCAATTTAAAGGTCCTGCATTTGGAAAACCTACACCATGGGTCAATACCTATTGTCAATGAGCCCATATACGATCAGCCTGAGAAAATGTAGAAATGTTTCAGGACTAAAGAGTTGGCTACAGTACAAGCAATGCATTTTTGAACATTGATTTGCCAGAAGTGTATCTGTTGTCTGTTGCTCCAGGCTGGCATTTTTAATTATTTCTGGGACAAATGGATCAGTGATACACAGAAAATCTGTAGGGCTTCTTGTCAAATTAATAAAATAATAATGAAAGTAGTCATCTCAGACTGCAAACTGTCAAAAATCCTTCAGAGATCTATAGTAATCTACATGGTTAAACAAACTAAAATGCTCCTGCATGCTATTTCAAATCTGAAGTGCGGTGACATAAAATAGATTGTATAGTGTCCATTGTATACAATGACACCTACTGTGACAAAACCCGACTATGTTTAATGACCTTTTTAAATCTTATACCTAGAGTCCATAAAAGCATTGTAATTCAGTTGTAAAACACACTTTAATAATCAAAATGCAGCTGTTAAAATAGCATTGCTCATAATTCTAACTTGAGGCAATTTTTTTGTTTTTAATGCAGAAGAGCAGACCACAGTTTAAAATTCCTATGAGGTCACTATTGGCCATTACAGTGTTTTTTTGCAACTTAATAATAGATGTTTTAAAGTTTAAGTGCAGCCTCAGGCACTCATAAGCATTTATTACAAATCGCTGGTTGCCTCCCTTATGCAGAGAGGAATAACATTTACATACAGTAGCACGGATTAATAAGATAAAAAATTTGAAAAAGCCGTCAGTCAGGGAGCGAAACTGGTGCTAATAAAGCCCACTATATTCTTCGGAAATATCAAGCCGTCTGTTCCAATATTTTGCCATTCCCCATGAGGTATACAAATCCAAATCAGATAAGTCTCAGGCAATGCCAAAGACATGCTGCTCTGCTCTCCAGTGGCACCCGGCTGAATCTTTTATTTATCTTCAGAGCAATTGTACATTCTAGTATACTAAAGACTGAAATAAACTGAACATCACTCATCAGAAAGTTTCATAAAACGGGGCCCTCTCCTTCCTTGTTTGCTAAACCATGATTAGTGAGAAAAATGCACTGCAAAGTATGTATCATGGTAAGGAAATGTAATAGTAGGCATGGGACCTCTGTAAGCAAGGACTAGTTAAACAGAACCACATCTTGCTGGAGTTTAAAATGATGCTCACGTGAAACCAGACCTAGAAGAGAGAAAATTGCTTGAGGAAAGGGAGTCCACACGCCTTGCTGTCCTCCGTTCTGGAGTGGCTCAAACCCAAAGGTACAGGGAAAAGCGAAAGCAAAAGAGCACACATAATCTCACACGATGATTAAACTGCAAAGATCCTTGTTCTAACAAATCACTGTGCCACTCTCCCAAACTGCAGCCTAACAAAACTGCACATAAAATAATTTCTGCCCCTCGGAACGCTGCTAATTAAAAAGTATAACCGTTAGTGTTCTGATTGGGGATGAGGCTGCCCATTATTTCCAGCCCAAGTGAACATTGATAAAAGAAATTTATTTATTTATACATAATTATTATTGTTACCCTACTGAACAGTGCTGGGGATTTAGAGAAATGAGACGCCACGGTTCTAATTTTTCTTCAAGAAGTCTGCCATATTAACTCCATTGAATAATTACTGAAAAGTAATACACTCGTGTAATATTACCTTATGCAAAATTGCATTAATCAAAAAGTGAGCCTGCTGCAATCAAGTAATTTGGGGGTGGGGAAGGCATACATGCATAGCATATTTTCCTCAGGACTTATTTTCCTTACAGCAGGGCATTAACTAATAGTTTTGTAGCAATGATTCCGTGGAAAAAAGGAACTAAATCAAAGGGGGTGGGGAGGGAAATGCAGCCCTGTTCTTACACAGAGAAGGCCACATAAATGCAAAGGAATGACCAGTTACTATCTTGACAGCTTCCCCCATTGCTCCGACTCCGTACACAATAAAATAAATCCTGCTTGACCTCTCCAAGGAGCCAGACCATTGTTCCCCACACGAAGAAGTAAACGTAGACGCTTAATTACACACAGGCAGCTTTACAGAACATGGGCTTATGATACAAAATGATCAGTTTCCTGTTGTGATAGGTTTCCTTCGGAAATTAAGGAAAAGGAAAAAAAAAATGTATACGTGGGGCAGATCATTCCAGGTGTGCATGAAACGTGGCAAATTAGTAAGGGTTCTTGTGCATACATAATGTCTCATAACTACCGGAGTCCTAAAGCACTAATGCAAGTGCAATCATTTTTATAGCCTTTTGTCTTGTAAGTTTTGCTGAGAAGAGTGGAAGGTGCCTCTCAGATTAGAATCTAGTCCTGTGCCATCACAAGGGATAAAACAGCTTTCATTAGAGATGTGCATTTCTTTATTTTTAAGAGGCTGGGTGGCAGGGAGGCAGGCTTGGCTGCTGGTTGTTTTGTTGTTGTTGTTTGGGTTGTTGCTTTTGTTGTATTTTTCTTAGTGGCTGTGGCTGTGAAGTGTGGTTTCTTCCACCAGCCTCTCCCAGGCTAGCTGTGAATAGTGCCCATTTTGAGATTAGGAGATTAGGTTATTCATCACTTGAGATGCTCCCCGCTGTGCCGCTACTATCAGAGCGCAGCCAAATCAAAACATCTCTGGAAGGCATTTCAGAATAATTGAATGCATCATAATTTCCCTATTAATACATATCTCATATTACAGATTATGCATGAAATGTTCACATTATCTGTTACTTTTTGTTAACGTCTTGCTCCTTGCCAGTAAATTTAATACACAGAGTGAATCAGCATGCTATGATGAAGGGATAGGTTACTGATAGCCATTTTTTTCAGGATTCAGTAGAAAATTAAAGTAAATCGATCATTTTATAGCCCCACTGGAATGGCTACAAGGGCATGTTGCTAAGCAAATGGTAATTTAAAAGTACTGTGTAATTTTTCTATGCAATTTACTGAAGGCAGATTTTATTTCTCAGTTAATATCAGATGCTCTTTATCTGATAGTGCATGATGAATCTGTGATAGACAAATTATTAATCTATGTTTTAATCAAACCCTGAAGCTTGATAATGAGTCATGTAGGCACTATAGGAGTTAACACCTGGAAGAATATGACTATTATTAATACCTAAAAAACCACAGATGATTAATTCAACATTCACTTATATAAAGAACATGCACTAAATTCTAACAAAAAGTAATCCAAGTAAATCCTAATACAATTTAACAAAAATCTCCACATTCCATAACAAAAAGATTTTCAAATTGAGTGTGCACTGGCCATTAAAGATGCCCTTGTTTAATATTTTAAGTTCTTAGTAATATTTTAAATGTAACATGGAGGCATATAACTAAGCACCGTAAAGACAATAAACATTTTAAGATAATATGTTATCCATGGTAAAAACTTGTCTTCTTGGGCAAATTCAAACAGCAAGCAATTTCTTTTTCTTTTTCTTAAAAACAAAATCACTTAACCTGTTATATCAGGGAGGTTTCAATTTTATAACAAATCAAAAGTTCCATATTTTAAGACAAATAAGAATACCCGAAAGAATCTCTGATTGTTTGTGACACCCATCATTTTTGTGAATTTAAAAAGGAAAAAGAAGGAGGGCCCCATTTACCCTTCAGGTTGCCAAAGTAAAGGCAAGATCCTCCTGCTGCTGGTGTACAAAATGTATTATTGTCATTAATGAAAAAGTTAATGGGCCATTTTCTTATATATCAATTTACATTTTACAATTTGAGTATACAAATGATATGTACAGCAGAGAGCTGATTATTTTTGCTCAAGGAAATAGTTTTAATGTGTTTTTATGGACATCAAATGTTGTGAATAATGATGCATCCACAGAATGCAAATAGGATGACAGCTCTTGGGCTGTGATCAACAGTCCTTGGATAAAAGGTCTGCTGGGACAATCATGTTCTGTGGAGGGCCTGAACAGTAAAAAATGGGAAACAAGGAAGACACCGGGATATTTGAAAGGAAGATCAACGGATGGGATTTGGAGTATGTTACTCACATATAGACATCAGATAATATTCTCAGTATTATGGGGAAAATGTATTTAAAAGAGAATGTGTCCATGTAGCAGTGAACCGCAGACAGACATTGCTGATTCTGGGTGATAAAATCAATTTCTGAAATTAGTTATGGCTCACCATATAAAAAATAAATTTTAATAACACATTTATACTACAGGTCAAATACCTTTGGTTTACTAACTTCTTTGTGTAGGGTTCACTTTTCCTTACCACTTAAAGGCAGTCAGTGCTGCAGGCCAAATAGAAATATATCCAGGAATACTACACAACACACTTCTTTGGAAGAAATATGAATAATTTCTTGAATTGACACAAATTGAGTCCCTTTTCTAAGAAGCATGGAATAAAGTCAGGTCTGCTATGAGACCACAAGGACAGTTCCTGAGGAACAGCCATTTCTTTTACTGGCCATTTGAACTTCTAGCCAGGTGCTATCTGTACCTTATAGCCCTATGTTCCATCCCAACACACATGCACCTGTAAAGCAAACAACATATCATGGTGACTAATGGAAGCCACACATGCCCACTCACTCCTACCCCAGAATCAGCCTCACCAATTTCTACCTAAGACTGGAAGGTTGCTACACAGGCCTGGAGACAGACAGACAGACACTCATATGCACATGCGCGCATGCGCGCACGTACACACACATACACACACACAAGCTCTGGCAGCAGAATGCCAAGACATCTGAATAGAAGTGAAAACTTCAGTCAATCATTCATTTCCCCTTTTCAAAAGTTTGTATATTTGGGAAAGGGGACTCACTATTCTCTCATCAGTGAGAATTCTCATTTAAAAAAAAACAAACCACTTTTTTAAGATTTTATTTATTTATTTGACAGAGAGATAGAGAGTACAAGTATGTAGAGTGGCAGGCAGAGGAAGAGGGAGAAGCAGGCTCCCCGCTGAGCAAGGAGCCCGATGTAGGGCTCGATTCCAGGACCCTGGGATCATGACCTGAGCTGAAGGCAGATGCTTAACTGACTGACCAGCCAGGTGCCCGCCAACAAAAAAAAAACCCAACTTTTAAACAAGAAAAAAATAGAAGTGATGCTGAGTTATTTACTTAAACAAACAAACAAACAAAAAACCTCTGGGTAATAGTTTTCTAGGTAGCTAAAATGAGTTAATTTGAAAGAAATGCTTGCTTATAAAACCATATAAACACAAAACAAAATGTTTTACTAACATTTTTAACCTGTTTCTTATGAATCTGAAAGAAAAAGGGACCACAACCAGAAGACAACAATGACCATAAAATAACATCCATGATAAGATAGATCAGGAAAAATTAAATTAAATGGGAACAAAAATCCTATACTAGTTACATTTTTTATTAAGACATGGGGATTTCCCAAACTAACATCAATGCAGCAAGACTGGAAAAGTATATTATGCCTTCAGTATATAATAAGAGACAGCTGAATGTAAAGAAATACTTATCCATACATGAATATAAATAAGAAACATAATGGAGATGGACAAATTGTTCTTCCAGGATGAAATACAGTGATGGAAATGAAAATGTATTGCTCTTGGAACCTGAGATGATTAAATCTTTTTCTTTCTTTCTTTTTTTCTTTCTTCCTTCCTTTCCTTTTCTTTTCCTTTTTTTCTTTCTTTCTTTTTCTTTCTTTCGTTCTTTCTTTTTCTTTCTTTCTTCTTTCCAACACAAGAACTGACAAATTGGCAAAGCTTTTGTTCCAAGGTGACTTTCTTATATCTTTTTTCTTTTTTTTTTACCACTTCCTACTCTGTCACCCAAAAGTATTGCCATTTAGCCAATGGTAAGCAAAATTCCCTGGGTTGCTCACATAAACCCTTCCTAGAAACTGCACAGTGAAAACAACCACAACCACCACAGAAATGAATCCCACCTTCGAAACTTCCTTCGAAACAAATGCTGTTGTAAGTTGCAGGAAATTGGGGGACCCATATGCCTGCATTAAAACCTAGATAACTGGAAATATTTGAAATTTGAAACACTGAGCACAAAAATAATTAAATTTGGAAAGGCTCCTAGAAAATGATTTAAGCTCCCAACATTACTTCAAAGAGAGCGTCCTTCCCACCCACCTCTATCCAAAACAAAGTTACTTCTTTAACTTTTTCCTCTGGTCTGGAAATCAACATGCCTACATCCTCTTATATTTGAATTTATTTTCTCTGCCAAAATCCAGCATCAGTGCCTTTAGGCACACATAGGAAATGAAGTGGGTTGGATATGCTATCTTTAGCTATCCTTCTATGCATGACTAAAAGCTGAAGAGAGTTAACTGACCTCATATGTATATGAACTAATTGTATAATAAAACTACTTTCTCCTAAGAAACTACATATATAATTTCTTTTTATTTTTAAATATATATATATGCATATATATGGTTTTTTAATACTGAAATATAAGCATAGGGTTTTTGAAGTATATCTATTTCATAGCAACAGGTAATTCAGTTAATGGAATTTTACTAAATAGCTTAAACTATATTATTTTTATTATTGTTGAGTATACTATTTTTAGTATAATTTAGAAATTATCAAGTTTATTTCCTCTACCTGATTATCTAAGAAATCAAAAGTGCCAATGGACCCTGAATTTTTTGTCAAAATTGGAAGGATAGCATATATAATTTAAGTTTCAGCAAAAGTTGTGTTTCACCTTTCCAGGGTAGGTCTAAAAATCTCACTCTTTGAATTAGGTATCACTTGAAAAAAAGAAAAAATCAACACTCAAAATATTTTAATTCAGAAAGCCAGAAAATGAGGCACCCAGGCACCTAAAGGAATTACATTTTACAAAAGTATCCAATGCTCATTTTCCCCATAAGCAATATTATAAAATTAACAGAATCAAAATTTTTAAAAAGTCACCTTCTATCCCAATTCCTACAAAATAATCTATAAGATTTTTCCAAGTCTTTCCCTTCCTAAACATACATGTATTTTACATATTATAGATAACACATACATTACACTTTTCCACTTATCACTATGGATTCCTGCTTAGCATACCTGAATGATCTTTTAAGACATTGTCTTTTAAATAAATGAATAATTTCTCAATTGGAAGCAGTACTGTCATTTTGTTTTGAAAGAGGAAGCTTTTACCCCCTTATAGAAAATAAGAAGTCAAAACCAGAAGGATCATTTCTGAAAGCTTAATATCCCCCGCATTGATGTCGGTACCCACGATCGAACAGATTTCCTGTGAATTGAGGGTGCTAGTTTGGAAGCCCAAACTTCCATTTCATTCGTATTGTCAAACTGTAAGAGAACTTAACCAATCAAGAGCACCGAAAGTATAGAGGTTGCAGTCATGCCTGTCCATATCTAAGGGACAGAGCTCCCCGGACAAAAGGTTTCTCCAACAAAAGAACCATCTGCAAATTCCAAACTCCCCTTTTTGGAGCTATTCTCCAGGACACTAAAGTAGTACAGCAGCCAGGACCATTTGTGGGCACATTTTGTAGCCAAATGAAAGACACACAGAAAACATCTCACAAAAATGGACCAAATCAATAAAGCAAATAAACGCTTCTCTTCAGCACTCAGCAGGTACAGACTTATTTTCCCACCATTCTAAAGTAAATCAGCAATCTATCTTGAAAAATAAAAAGAATATTTCACCACAAATTGACTGCATTTAATAAAATGCAAGCTCTCCTGCCCAGACAGAGAAAATTTGAAATCAATAGTCAAATTCCCCATCTTCTTTTAAGTGAGAGAAACTAACATATAACTTCTTGTTGCTCCATGAATTATCCCATGGTTTTTCATGTTGTGGCAAGAATCCTGCCAATTCTTCACTTTTTAGGTAAAGAAGAAAAACAAAGGATGGGAAATAAATCAACAAATGACTGTCTCCTTTGGCAAATGGATGGATTACAAAGAAAAATAATTGTCTTGTTAAGAATATATTCAGGACACCAATATTTGAAACATATTGTTAGAAGCAAATATCATTTTTTAAATGGAGAGAGTTTCCTTTCAAATGGATTTTTTAGCACTTTCTCTTAAAAAGAACAAAAAACAAAAAACAAAACCCAGCATGCAGTATTGAATTAGTTAAAGGGGAAAAAAAGTTTAATGTGGTGCTTCAACTACCATGGTGGAATACTTCCAAACTGGCACCAAGATGGATACTAAGGCAAACACAAACTGTAGGCAATGTTTTATGATTCCAACCACCATGGTAATGCCTCTACTGAGTAAGCCTGGGAAGAAGAATGCACCTGAAGGGCCAGAGTTTCCTGGCCTCCTCTGTGGATGGGAATTTGCACAAGAGAAAGGTCCCAGGGCAAAATCTGTGGCACTTCGGTGCCCCCTTGTGTCCAACTTGGCACCAGCATGAACTATCCTGGGTCTGCGTACAAAGTGGAGCAGAATTCCTTAGATCCCGTAAGAGTGTGGGGTGGGGTGGAGAGGAATTCTAATTTTCTACTTCTGTGTTTGTGGAAAAGTCTGTTGCTGGTGCAATCAGAGATTTCCACGCTGCTGCTTCCTCGGAACACTTCAGATGCCCTCCACCTGAACCCGTTGGCTGAATTTCAACTGAAGGAAAACCAGAAAAAAAAAAAACAGTCTTGCATCCCTGGCTCCCGGAATCCCATAAACAAGGAAAATCATTTTAGATTGAAAAACGTTATGTCCTTATTACCAAGATAGAGAAAAATTGGAGGTAGTGTTTAAAGTCTTTTTGATAGAGTCTTTCTTGGCCTCAAATCTCTCCCAAATTTTGAGACTTGTTAGATTATTTTAAATATTTTCATGACACTAACTATTTCATTCCTTCATCATGATTCTTTTTTTCTACACACAAAGTGACTTTGTAGAAAATTGGGTCACCAATGGATGCAAGAGCATCACGACATTCTCACTCACCTACACACACCTTGGAGCATTAAAAACCAATTCTACATGTAATAAAGCTTGGAAAATTTTCAAATTTAATGTTGGGTTGAAGGCAAAGGACAATTTGCCCCATAAATACAAATTTGTTTCTGATGTTTATCTCTGTAGATGGTTCAACTGCAGATCCAGAATTGGATTGCAGTTCTGTCTGCAAGAATTACCTGGGAAGCATCTCCTCCTTCTCAACACATTTATTCACACAGCTCCAAAGACATTCCAGCGTGGAGGTTATATGCTTTCTTTGACAGAAACGACTGTTGGAGGTTTCAAACTTCATATTGTATCAAAGGACGGGAGGATAAGAGATCCAGTGATAAATCAGAGAAACAAAAGGCAGGGAAAGTAAAGCAGTGAGAAGGCAAGCACATGAATGAAAAAGGGAAAGAGAAGAAAGTGAATCAGGCCACAGATCTCGGTGAGAATGCCTTTTCTGTCTCAAGTGAAATGGAGTACAATTGTGACTCCCTTTTTGCTCTTTCTCTAGAAATCATTAGAAATATAAGTGGGAATTACAAGACTGCACTTATGGCTGTCTTTACACTTTGGTAGCACAGTGGGTCTCATGGACGATGGACATTCGTGTTTAACCTTCAAAGGCAGGTAAATCCCAGGCTGTCCTACCACCACTGCTGTTCAGTGAACCCCTCCTGTGAATTTCCCCTGTATATTTCCAACACGATGAAGAGGAAAAACCCTTTGGGAACTCTTCAGGATAGTAAACTACTGATGAATAGTACTTCCATTGAACATTTTCATTTTTTTTTTAAAAGGCTATGGATTAAGGAAAGAGCAATGATCTTTTTTCTTCAATCTCAGCCTCCTTTACATCTTGGCAACAAACAAGACTGTATGATTTCCATCTTCATCTGATGTCAACAGTGCATTTATTAAAAGGCATGATTTTCGTTTGGTCAAAATGGTTTGTACTTCCCTGCCCCCTGCAACTAATGACATTTATTTAAAAAGACTCACCCTAGGAAGGGCTGTGAATCTCTGGAGTAATAGTTCACTGCCACAAATAGGGATTGAATCTATCAACTTGACCTCTATCATGGTACTTTCAACCCAGGATTTGCTACCTTGTCTTGAAATTCTGCTGTGTCTAGAATACTTATAAGGTCAAAAGTCATGTATTCTACCATTAGTAAAGTACAAAAGTTTGTGAGTGATTTTCTTCACTACATACATAAATGAGAGTATCTGCAAAGTTATCCATGGGTAGAAACACTGTAAAGTGTGGGGCATCTGGGCGGCTCATTAGGTTAAGCATCTGATTCTTGATTTCAACTCAGGTAATGATCTCAGGGGTGTGTGGAGTGCCCTATTGGGCTCAGCACTAACCAAGGAGTCTGCTTGAGATTCACTCTCTCCCTCTGCCCCTCCCTTCATTCCCCCTCCCTGTCTCTCTTTCTCTCTCTCTCTATTTCAAATAAATAAATCTTGGGGCACCTGGGTGACTCAGTCAGTTGAGTGTCCAACTCTTGGTTTCGGCTCAGGTACTGATCTCATGGCTCATGGGATTGAGTTCTGCACACATTTAGTGAGTCTACTTGGATATTTTCTCCCTTTGCCCTTCCCCCGGTTGTTTCCTCTCTCTCTCTCTAAAATAAATAAGTCCTTAAAAAATATAATAAAATAAATCTTTTTAAAAAAGAAAGAAATGTTATAAATTGCACTCTGAGTTTTTGTTTTGGGAGATGAGAGAGAAAGTAGGGAGTTATAGTTGCTGCCTTTGATTATTTACTTGGCCAGAGACATACTTAGGAATAATGACCAGTAGAATATATACCAGAAACGTTAAACCATTTTTCCTAATTAAAAAGAGAGCTTTAGTATGGAATTGGTCTGGGAAAGGGAAGGAATCAGTGACCTATAGCCCAGACAGAGAACACAAGAAATACTCCAAGTGTCTAGGTTTACATATTCTAAGTTGAAGAACATGACAATAGTATCCCCCACTCTGCCTACAAACATCTACCCCCAGAGAGTCACATAAGCTTTTCTCTTACTTCATTGAGATCTCTGCTCAAAAGCTGCCTCACTAGAGAGTCCTTCCTGATTATCCTATCTAAAAAGTCCCAACTCAGACACTCTCGATCCCTAAATTATACTTTATCTTTCTCTATACTCCATTTTGCCCCAGGATATCATACTATACCTGCTTACTGGTTATTTGCCTCAGTGGGACATAAATTCCATGATAGATTTGTCCACTGTCATATCTCTGATGCACAAAAGAACGTCGACACAGTAAGTGCTCAGTAAATATCTGTGGAATGGCCAATTGATTGAACTTTAGGTACATCCAAGTAGTTATTTCCCACATGTAAACATATCTTTAAAAAGAATCTGGAGAATTTATACTCTAAAAAACTATCTTATGCTTCTCCAATTTATGAATGATATACCTGAGAGTTCCACTTCAGAAATGCTCAAAGCCCCAAGGTTAACACAGCACAGTATTTTGATTTATGGCTCTCAAACTTTGTCATGTGTCTGAATCACCTATAGAACATGTTCAAAATCCGAGAGTGAGGTCCCAACCCCAAACTGAGTAAGAGGCTGCCTAATAATCTGAATTTCTAGTAGGTTCCAGATACCATAGATACTGCTGGTTTGGGCACTACATGTGAATATCAGTTTTTCTCTAAAATTCAATTCAATTCAAAAGTCAGGGCAGCAGGGGATGTTTGTTAAGTACTTTAATAAATTAAAACATATACACATTATGGAGTACAATATAAAATGTCCCTGCATTTAGGGGCACCTGGGTGCCTCAGTGGGTTAAAGCCTCTGCCTTCGGCTCAGGTCATGATCCCAGGGTCCTGGGATCGAGCCCCACGTTGGGCTCTCTGCTCAGCAGGGAGCCTGCTTCCTCCTCTCTCTCTGCCTGTCTCTCTGCCTCCTTGTGATCTCTGTCTGTCAAATAAATAAATAAAATCTTAAAAAAAAAAATGTCCCTGCATTTAAAAAAAAAAAAAAAAAAAAAAAAGAACTTTTAAGAAATGCTTGCCTGCTGTGGGCTGACCAGGTATGGATTAAGAGTCGAACTTGCCTATGTCATAAAGGAGACTTGAGTACAAATGGTTGTACAACATGGTTCAACAAATGGTTGAAGAGAACTGGTGGAAGCCATGTAGGAGTCAAGATAGGAGTTTCAGGAGTGCTACAAGTTTTTGGAATATAGTGAATCTCTCAAGATTTGATTCAAAAGGAAATAACAGGAGTCTGGTCTGTGGATGTGGAGGGTGGGAAGGTCCTCTATTAAGCTAACGATGACTTTGAAGTGGTCACAGGAAACACAGTTGAGGCTGGCAGTTGGTGGCGGGCAGCCAGGGGCTTGGGGTTGTCAGAGCTCACCACACAGAGTGGGGCTGTAATGTCAAACTATCAGTTATCTGGGTCAGCCATCTGTGGGGCCTGTTGCTTTTAAATGGTCCTCTTGAAACTTTGGCTTTCATCTTTCTCTTACAACAGGGAAAGAAAAGAATCAAATGTAATTTAACGTCTTATAAAAAGGCCGATCCGAAGTTGTTCACCTGTCCTTGCTCACATCTCATTGCATGACTGTTATGATAGATCCTTACCAAGACTGATACAGGGCAACCTGCCACTAAAATTCAAGGCAAAGAGTCCTCTTCTGATTTCAAACTGTCAAAAAAATAAAATCCAGCCTTTTTGCATCAACTTACTCTGAATACATTTTCCAAATGTAGAGTGTACATGGTAAGGACATAAACTGGATAAAAGCAGCAGGTGAGCAAGGGAAAGAAAATTTCAGTGTTTCTGGTAGGTGTCGGTTCTTTACCAAGTGATAGGCTACTTCAATGTGTACACATAAAATAAAATCTTGGCTCCGTGTATTGGTATAACTCTTTCAAAGGCCGAATATCCTTTACCATTAATGTCTTCTTAAGAGCCATTCCAGAAAATAGTGCCTGGGATCAGTTTGATACTTAGAACAATAAAATCTTTCCCTGGCGAGTCTCCTAAGGCTGGTTTTTCATAGGTGTAGGAACCTATTCTCCACTTCCATTTCCCTACCTTAGTGTACTCTCACCCAAAATAAGAGCAAGGAATGTCTTCCATGGAGAGAGGCACCCATCTGCCCCTCTCTTCCATCTTAAATGTGCTACTTAGATTTATTTGAGGTTTGGTTAGATTTGAAGCTGTCCTCATACATGTGCTATTTTCTACCCAAATCCTTCTAGCAGGAAACCTTCCTCCCATTCTGAAACTTTATTTATTTCTGTTATTCCAGATGTATGTGCCAATCAGTTTAGCTCCTGCCAATTCTTGTTTATTAATAATGCTAACGAAAGAATTGAAATTCTACCAGATTTCAATCTCTTTTTTCATGCCTCAATAATGAGTCCTAAAAGAGATGAATTCTGATATTGTCTCAGCAACTCAAAGGACTAGGTACGATCAGAAATTTGACTGGCTTTGGCCTACCTTGCACAAACTCAGGAGGGCTATTCGTACTGCTAACTGCCCCCGTATATGTGCAGGTAATTTGCATTTTCATTGTTCTTTATTTTATGTTATTAGTTATTCATGAGATGAATATCGCATTCAACAACTAATCTATAAAGCTTTTGCTTTAAATAACAATGTGCCATTTTTGTTGTAGGAGGTGGAATGGAGGATGGACGTCCCATTTAGAAATCTCGTACAAAGAATTGAAAAATGAATGACATGTAGGCTCTTCCTTGCCATATGTAAAATCGGGATCTCAGAGAGAGTGGCATTAGAGTTGGAAGAAACAGACTGTACTACATAGGTTTGTACATATAAGGGCCATATTAGCCAGCTGGACCTACTGAGAAAGGTCCCTCACCAGCCAGCCAAAGGGAAGGAAAGGTCAGGTTTAGCCATACTATGTAATGAACCTGTAAATGACTAATTATTTCTCTCACCAAATAGCACAATCTGCATGTGAGGCGAAAACCAACACAGAAAGCATCTGAACTCATTTTTTTTTTCAGTTGGATATAGTCCAAGTTTCATACACATTGCTTTCTACTTTTCCCAATAAAAGCTCATGTCTATATTAACACAAATTGAAAAGAAAAAAAATGCAAAGATTTCATGCTCTTTCTTGGTTTCAGGAAAGAATACATGAATTCAGTAAAAACCATTCAGATTTGAATGTGAGATCCCAGCTGTGTGGGGGATTTTGTAAGAGTATGCCTACACTGTGTACGTACATTTAGCTGTGCATCCTTACCTATCTTGATATGAATGCTGATATAGATAGCCCCTAGATAAGTTAGTTTGAAAAGCAGATCAATGATTTCATTTACCAAGAGGGGAGCATAGGGCCTTTACTATACTCAAAGGATTTCACCGCAATCCCACTGTGGTTATCTAGGTAGGGGCTGCTTCACCTTCGAGGCAATGAATTGCCAGGTCTTGACTTACTTAGGAAGGAGGTAACTATCTCTCCTAGGGAATAAAAAAAATCCATAAGGAGAACTCCATGATTTTTTTCAATAATACAACTTTGAAACTCAGAAATTCTGATAGTGGTAACAGCAGTAATATGCCTAATATAATAGAGGAAATAAGGAAAAATAGCAATATAAGGTTTAAGATTTTTGAAAAAGAGAGATACATCTTTTTCATCTCTCCCAGTGCTTGGTATTTAGTAAGTGCTGAAGAATACTGATAATCACAATGACATTTACGGAAATTTCTATGTGCCAGGCATGGTTGTAAGTACTTCACAGGTTTCAATTCATGTTGTCCTCAAAAAAGATCCCCTCAGAGAGCTACTGTCATCACCCCTGTTTTACAGATAAGGAAACTTGGGCATGGGGAGATGAGGAAACTTGGGCATGGGGAGTTGAGGAAACTTGACTGAGGTCACACAGCTAGTTAATGGCAGATTGGCTTCACATTCGGTGGGTCTGGTTCCAGAGCTCAACCTTGTAACTTTTATGCTGAACTACCCCTTACTGGACGGCAAAGAATTGTTGGACAGAATTGCCAAATTTAATTGAGAAGCTGAATTCTACTGTTTCAGACTGGAAATGTGAGTCACGAGGAAATTGGAAAATCACAACTAAATTCTAGGAATACTAAAAAATTACACATACACACAGACACACACACACACCAGACACAGGCACAGACACATAGACACACACACACACACACACACACACATTTTCTCTCTCTCTCTCTCCCTGGAATTTATGATGATTTTATGTGTAATTTTTTGGCAGCTATAATAGTTTAACAACAGTTAGTTTAAAATGACTGATATTCCCTGAGAAATTTTAATCCTTCAAAACTTCAGAATCTATTTGGCCAGTAAATTATTTGGCAACATTTCTAGACATTTCTCAATTGCAAACACATAACCAGTTAAGGATAAAAGGTGTGAAAGTGTGGTGTGTTCCTTTGTCTCCCCCCTTGCCCCTTCTTTCAGTACACAGCTCTTCGGTCCTTACCATGCCCAGCTGTCTCATTCTGGCCTGCATTCTCCAGGCAGCACCCTTTATCTTTAATCCTACCATACAAGAGAACTTAACACGTCATGTGTCTCATCCCCAAAACACTCTGAACTTTTGAAGATGATATTTTAGCTCTGGAACATTTTTTTCAAATGAGCTTTAATGGAATGCCTCAAATCTCAAATGAATGAAGAGAAGTACGGGGCACCTGTTATCTCTTTGTTGAGCCCCCTCCCCCTACTTGCCCCTGCAAGCGTCCAAGAACCTGAACAGAACCCATGCCACTTCTCAGTCCCAAACAGATATTTAAAAAAAAAAAAAAAAAAAAAAAAATGGTGGTGGAGATTCATCCACGGCACGTGCATGGTTATTTGAAGCAAGTCCCAAAGAAAAGCATGTACATGGTTGACTCCAACCCAGAAGGTTCAGTCCTGCCTTACCCCTGTTGTCCTGAGCCTCTGCTGGGCTTTTTGCTTTACCCACCAAGGGAACCAAATGAAGAAAATAAGGAACTCTCCACCCCTCAGGACAAGGGCATTATTTTTTTCTTTCTCCTCATTTCTCAGAGCTGAGACCCTTAGCTTCCTTTCCGCTATTCCTGCTGCATCTCAAGCTGTTTGAAATCAACCTTCTGCAAAGCTACCCAGCATCTGGTTGTCATGTTTCCTTTCCAAAGGCCATGCTCCCTCCCTCAAAAAAAGGAAGGGGGGGTGACTCCCATAGAGGTTCTACCGCGTGAGGAGCAGGGAACATTCCAAGCTTCGTCCCATGATGAGCCTACTCCTCCCTGAAGCCCTGTGGAGCCCAAAGGCCCACTGTAGGGCCAGTAAGTAGGAAACCAGAAGGTCCTATCCAGGAGGAATAGGAGACAAAAATATTCCTTTAAAAGGGAAACTCATTCTTTGTTTGGGACATACCTCTTGAAAATTTGTTGATGCTATCTAAATGCTTCAAAAGTTCTAAACTACTCCCCAATTATATACTTAGCTAAAAAACATTACACAATTAGGCATGTCATTGCAATAAAAAATAGAAAATACAGATGAAGAACAAGAAAAAATTGAGCTATAATCCCTCTAGGTATTTTTCCACAGACATATGCTTACAAAGTGTGATAATAGTATTTTATAGATTTCAATTTTATTGTAATCATCTTTCAATATCCATTATGTACATCTAAAGCATCATTTGTAGAGTCTGTAGGATTTTTTTTCCCCTAAACTAATTCCTATTGCCAAGCTTTTATATTGCTTCTGAGCTTCTCTGCTTTAACATCACTGCAATGACTGAGCAATGAGCAGATCGCAGATCAGTGGAGAGGAAGAGCTCTAGGTTCAGACGTGGGTCCAAATCCTAAATAGCCATGCAACATGGACGCTTGGACATATTTTATAAAATCCTCCCGTGCCTTGTTTCACCATCTGTTTCAGGGGAGAGTAACTGTAAGAACATACCTCGTCGGACTGTTCTGAGCCTTAAGCGAAAAAATATCTATGTAAAGCACTGAGCATGGTGCCTGGCTCATCTTGAGCAGCCAGCAGAAGTTGGCTGTAATTAAATAACTCATCATCTGATTACTTCCTTAGAACCTATTCCTAGAAAGGGAACCAAAGGGTCCTAGGACCCACACATCCTTTAGGCTTTTTATCCATATTACTGATTGTCTTCCAATTTCTTCTCCCATCACTGAGTCGGAGTGGAAATGAAAACCTACCTCACCACATTCTCCCTCATTTGGGGACATAGTCCTTTTTTACAGAAGGCAGCATGGGAGAAAGGAAAGGGCCTTGAACTTGGAGACAGAAAATCTGTGGTCTACTCCCAGGTTTTCTATGTATTCGGTAAGCATGTGACCTTAAACTCTCAGTTCTCTTCACCCTCAGTGAAGAGAAGACCCTCAGTGTCTTCACCTATTAAGAAAGGGGGCTGGGAAAACAGGTACCAGTATTCACCCTAAAACACCATATGGGGGGCGCCTGGGTGGCTCAGTGGGTTAAGCCGCTGCCTTCGGCTCAGGTCATGATCTCGGGGTCCTGGGATGGAGTTTCGCATCAGGCTCTCTGCTCAGCAGGGAGCCTGCTTCCCTCTCTCTCTCTCTGCCTGCCTCTCCATCTACTTGTGATTTCTCTCTGTCAAATAAATAAATAAATAAATCTTAAAACACCATATGGTAGAGGTTAATAAAGTAAGTTATGAAGGTACCTTATCAACGATATCAATGACACCTTGTCACCCACATATGAAGTAATTTAGCCCACCCAGGATTTGGCTCTAACTACCACTAGAATCTTTAGAAATAGTAGAGTTCTAATTCATTTTAATTTAATATTTACTGAACATCTATTATGTGTCATATACTGAGCAAAACGCTGAAGCTAGAGACAGAAACAACAATGGAAATAGGTTCCATGTAAAAATGCACTTGAGACAGAATCCTCAGGAATTTAACACACAATTAGATATTTAACACACAATCTTTAAAAAAATACCAGGACAAATTTGAAAACTTTGTTTTATACTTTTTAATCTCATTGAAGTTTTGTTTCTATCCATGTTACCAAACTATCACCCTGAAGATATTGACAGGCAAGAAGTTCAGGGATAAGGAGATATTCCTGTACAATCACAACATCAATCACAAAAAGGAAAAGAAAAGAAATACAAGAAGAGAAATAAACATAAGAGTCTCCGCCTTGTTCTGTGTCTCAGAAAGTATGCCTCTGAGTTCCTCACATCCTCATACTTGATGATGGCATCTGCCCATGGGGATCTGGGGTTCTGTGGCCAGAGAGAATGGCCAGTACAAAAGAAGGATGCCTTGCAGGCCTGGTATGCACATCCCCATCTCCACCAGCCAGGACAGACTAGCCTCACCCCCCAGCTCCTGCCTCATTCTTATTCTCAGTCCTCACAAGCTCCTTTTCTGTCTTAATCAGCTCTGATCTGCTTTTAGCAGACAATAATAGGAATAAAGAGCAGCATAGATTTTGGCATGTGTGTGCTTTTTTTTCCCCCTTAATCTTCTATCCAAAAAAGAAAAAGAAAAAAAAAAAAAGTCCTCTCTCTTTTACAGGCTTCTATTGTTTTAGAAAAGAAAAAAAATTAAGGCAGGAAGAACTGGGACCATAACAGATGACATCTCCTTATAGCAAAGCTGCATATTTCATTATCGGCAGGACCGATCTTAATTTACAGTAGACACTGCTGGTCCTGCATTTTATGTTGAAATAATGGAAATGCTTCTTTGTGAAAGTCGTAACGAAAAACATAAATAGTATATCTTTTAATGATTAACATTGACTAATTCTACTGATACTGAGTAGCATGTGCTGAAGAGATGGATTATCTCTGAAACATAATTTTACTAAGCACTGCTATGTAATTTGTTAAGCATTTAGTAATAAGTATGTCTAATAAAATATGAAAAAAAATATTTAGAAAATGAACCATAATTTTAATATAATTTTAATTAATGGGAGTGCAATTGCAGTGGTTTAAATTACATTCCCAGTGGTAAGAAGCCTTTCAAACCTAATTTGTAAGCCAAGATGGTGGCTCTAATGACTGGCAGCAAAGTTTCTTCAACAGATTTCATGGGGCATGATCCAAAGATAATAGGTTCTCAGCCCAATGACAATCCAATTACAATGCCAATCAAAGCCAACTTCATGCACTCTAATTATCAGATTTAGCTGTCAGCTCAAATACAAACATAACACTTTTATTTAAATAAAAATTTAATTTAGGAAAAAAAAAAAAAGACGACTTCATGTGTGATTTATTGAGACTGCCAGAGCAATCTAACTTATTTCCCTGGTAATATAATAAAATCAGTCTTGTATTTAAAAAAAAAAAAAAAAAAGTGAAAACTTTTTCCTTCCCTACCCATTCTTCTGTATCTGCTATGCTATATTATTTAAGAGTTAATTTAAGCAGCAAAAAAGCATAACCTAACATGGCAGCAGATATTTGCCAACTAGAAGTAGGTTAAATAGAGTAACAAGGTTTCAATGAGACAAAATTCCAAGTGAATAAATGACAAAACCTAATTAGTTTTTACTAGTCATCAGGAGAAATTGTGTTTCAACTAAAATCCATTTATATGGGCCTGAAGCTGAGGACACTGGCTTTCTCTTATTTCTGTACTGAATGCAGAAATAGAAACATGGGCAGGACAGAAAGAAAGGTAAGGCAAACAAGACCCACATTAGAATTATTTTTAAATGCTTGATATTCAAATCACAAACAGTAATAATCTAGAGCATCAGCAATGGGTAGCAAGTGCTCCCCACCACAGCCCAGTCCTGACTCAGCTTTTGTTATAGGTTTCCCTTTAGGCTTAAGAGTGAAAAGATTCTCTTGGAGCAGCACAGCCCAACAGAAATGTTGTGTGATCCATAAATATGAGCCATATGTATAATTTTAATTTTTCCACCAGCTACATTTTACAAACATGAAGAAGAAACAGAAAATTAATTTAATAATATATTTTATGTAACCTAATATATCCAAAAATATTATTTTAACATAAAATCAGTATTTTTTCAATTATGAATGAAAAGTTTCATAATTTTTTTCCTCATGGGAAACTTCCAAAATCGGTATGTATTTTACACTTAAAGCACACCTCAATTCAGCCACGTTCCATGTGGCCAATCTCCATATGTAGTGAGTGGTTTGCACTGGGTAATGAAGTCTTAGAAGTTGTCCCAAAAAGAAGGCAAACAAGCAGTTGCCTCTAAGGTTGAACTGTATGGTTCTAAAGACCACCTAACCCTCTGGCAGTGGGGGGAAATATATATATATATATATTTTTTCTCGTTTTCCAAAGAGCCTAAAAATCTCCTCCAGTATTTTATTTCTTAAGGCTGGATGGATATACTGTACATGTATATGTATATGTATATGTATGTGTGTATATGTAATGAAGAGAGGTATTTAGGTAAATTTTTCTTTCTTAAAACAATTCTGGTGAAGTGTAATATGAAAATATACATTCCTGTTAGAATATATATTTGCATAAAATTAAGACAGGCCCTGAAGATCCTTGGAAGGAAGGCAGGGATGTGATATGATAGCAGTAATGTGGAGGTACAGGGGACCAAGGGTAAGCTTTGCCTTTACTAACTCTAAGGCCCTGTTTATAGACGGAAGTCTCTCAAAACCTTCCTCGGGATCTCCTTTGCTCAATGAGGGGGTGTTCTGGAAGCCCACACTTGGGAACATATTTGCTCATACTGACACTCTCCCAGGCTTCTTTTGACTTCCCACCCTTACTGCTGAAGCCAAGATGGAACCCTGAATGCCCACCTCCATACTTCCTAAATTCCACTGTTAAAAAGGCACTTACATTTCCAAACCTACCACAGTGTTAGACAAGAATCACAGCAGGTTAAAACAAAGAGTTAATTTGTTTCATCTTATATACTTGGAGTTGGGAGTCACTTGAATTTCACATGCAAATAGATGCAAACATATGCAAATCAGGGTTTCTCCAGATAAACTGAGTGGGGAAAAAAAGCCTTATAGTATTAGTAATATTCAGGGATTTTTGTGGTGTTTAAAAGGACATTATTTGTTTCCTCCAATTCCAAATGTGAGTATCTTTGTCAGTCCTGGCTGAATGAAACCAAAAATTACCAGTCTTTAAGGAACAATGATTTTTAAAAACATTGAACCAGATAGATTGAGATCAGGCTACATTTAAGCTTTAATCATTACATATTAAATGCAACTTTCCCAGGAAAAACTAAAACCTTCCTTACTAAAGGACAAAGGAGTTCTCCAAATAAATCTTTGCTCTAGGTCTGACAAAAATATAATTGAAAGTGCTTCTAAGAACAGAAAGCATAATGACATACTTCAGGAATGAGAAGACAACAGGAGAATATACGGTGGTACTGGTTATTATTTTCAGTATCAGCAACCTATATTACAGTACTTGCACATGTATTATCTCACTCTATTTCCATAATCAATACATAGCCCTGTGGTGATTTTGTTCTTATGGCAATGCCATGAGGTAGTATAACTGGTATTACCATCCTCTGTTTGGAGATGACTTTTTTGAGTTCTAGCTCCTAACCTCAGCATGTCCAAAGTCAAGCATAATCATTCCTCCTAAGACTCGTCCTTCAGGAGTAATTTATCTGTCCATGACACTGTCATCTAACTTGGCAAACTGAAACATCAAGTTTCATACTCAAAACCTCTGTCTTCTCTGGTTTTACCCTCAGACTTAAAATACGCACCAAGTTATACTTTTAAAAGGATCAGACCCTAGTCCTTCACAGTTATAGAGAGAATCACCACTAGGGAGAGAAATCTGGAATTTACGGCCTCCTACCCACACCCTGAGATTTACCTTCCCCTTGGGAATTCATGCTTTTACTAATGTCAAGATCACAGAAGGACCTTCACTACATGTTTTAATCCAACATGGAAACATAACTTTTCTTCAGTTCTCCAAAGTCCAGCTCAAACAAAATGGAAACAAGATTCTATGAAGGAAGGATAATGGAACTAGCAAATAAACACAGAAAATAATGAGCAACTAGATAGTCTAATGTATGAAATGCAGTTCAGGATCACCCTTGCCTACCTCTCAAAATGCTGCCAGTGGCAAGTGGTCTTCTAGTACCCGTGAAGAGTGTACAGAACAAAGCTTCAGCACCACTGTTTCCCATAAACAGCTAGTCTGGAAGAATGAGATCAGAGACACAGTTTTCTAGCCTGGCTGAGGTCTTTTCTATGAAGTTCATTTCCCCACACGAGAACCTTAATTTCCCAAAAGACTATTAGGGGGGACCACCCTAGTCCCTATACTCACAGAGGACTGGGATTAACTTACAGCCTCCAAAAGAGCTCAGCAATCCAAAGCTAACTCAATAAATTTAAGGCACATGAAATGTGCACATGTGGTGGCAGAAGGCAATTTCTTCATCCAAGTCCAGTATTTTTAAAATGTCTCTCAACTCTGTCCTCTTTCCTCCACAAAGCACTCCACAGACCTGTAAATCAGGCATTTCCATTTCCTCTCACAATAAGGACTATGAAGCTTTTTAAATGATAAATATAACTCATGTTCGTTTTAAGAAATCTGCAAGCTAATCAGAATTTCAAAGACAAAAAAAAAAAATTATCCATAATACTCTGATCTCTACCATCTCTTACCTGAATACATGAAGTAGTCTATTGATTATTCCAGATTCCAGCCTCTCTCCACGGCAGTGTAGCCACAATATTGCCCCTGCATTGCATTCATTTCACATGGATGACACATAATTTAATTCAGCAAAAATATTTACTGATTAGCTTCAGGATGTTAGAAACTACTGGGGGAAAAAAATATCAAACTGTGTCTTCACACCGATTACAGTCATTTTACTCCCCTGCCTGGAGACCTGTGGCTCCCCACCACCATTGGGATCTACTCCAGACACCTCAAACAACATCTTCACTTCTTTTCAACAGACATTGCTGGATTAATTGCCCACACCCCCATGGTCTTGCACATCCTTACATCTTGTGCTGCCCTCACTGCAATTTTGCCAAACATGCTTCTCCTTTGGTCACCATTATTTCCTCTACCTGGATCCCCATCCCCTACACTCATGACCACCACCACCACCATCCTGGGAAGACAGTGAACCCTCAAAGGATGCATGTTAAATAAAATATGACACTGTGCTGTAATCCAAGAGCCAGAGATTTAAATGTGTTCCAAACACTTATACATTTGATGAGGATAGGGTAAAACTGAAAACATATTTTTAAAAGTTATATTCACAAAAACTCTTTCAATATCAGGTACAACAAAAGGTACTATGTCTGTTAGAAGACGCAGGACAGAAAATATGCCATGGTCTCTTGTTCAGGCTGGAGGAGCAAGTTGGAGGAAGTTCTACAATTCTGCCAGTACATTTTTTCATTTGAAAGAGGTGGGATTTCAGAAACGTGTGGACTAAAGGGAGTGTTTTGGAAGATGGTATTGAGAGGCTATTTCAAGCAAAAATGAAACCATGTGAAAAAGTTGAGGTAAAAGTGGTATTTTGGGTTGAATAGGCAAAGATGCTCATAAAGAAAGGGGAGGGAGGCTGGGGCCTGAAAGGCGCTGGAGAATGTTCTAAGAGCCTGCTGCCACTTTGATGATTTCTGAAGCATGGGAGGAATGTCTTAGATGTCCTGCTAGCGGGGGATAAAAGTTTTCATTCTATGATAAAGTCCTTATTTGCACGACTGTCTTAAACTAATCTAGCACTTCAGCCATGCCGATTTCACTTCTCTGGCTTTGCTCAGATGCTTCACCCCCAGCTTCATTCTTTCCTTTCCATTCACTCCATTCCCCAGCTTTGTGGTCTCCTGGGGCAGCTGACCCTCTCCTTCATCTTCCAACTAGCATCTTATCTCCTTCTTCTAGGTAAACATTCACCAATCAGGATTCTGATACACATGGCTTGGTGTCAGGGCCTTTGGTTTACTCTCCTCCATGGAGTAGTCAAGAGTATAGGTAGGAATTCTGAGGACATTTTCACCCTCGTTATCCAGACGCCTGGAAACAAGCTGATCAGTGGAAAACTTCAGGGATAAGCCTGGAAATCTAAATACCAATATGAAGAATATATATGAGAGAATAAGAGCAGACCTATCATATAAGTATTTTCAAATATGGATTTTATAAAGATATTAATTCTTTTTAGATGGACAATGTCACTGATTTGAGGAGGATGTGTTCTACATTTTTTATAAAGACCTAACCTTTCCCTCCCACCAGACAGGAGGATCTCACTAACTTCACTACGACTGCCTGTCCCATCCATTTGCCTCTTTCCTCCTGGATCTCCACCATATGATTGTCCTTCAGTCCCCATCTTCAGTACTTCTACTATATCCACAAACAGAGAACTACCAGATTCTTCAAAATAAGCAAACAATCCTGTAAACCTGCCTTTTCACTAATACATCTCTTTTCTGTCCACTAAAAACTTAGTGAACAGTAATTAATAATTTCCTTATCCCCTTTTCCATATATCTAAAATGTCATTGCTGCCTTCCCTCAAAATTCTATGGAATATAGACTCACTATCACTTTTCTAAGGGACAGGTCACATTCCCACCTGCATGCCAAAAAGTATGGACTAACTATCCTCTGAAAGTCAGAATATTAAATAATAGTCTTAGCCTTGTCTATTCCCCTTCAATTGTAAATATGATATGTAACCATCCTCCCCTTACAGACTGTGCCATTCATTTCCAAGATGCCTAATGTATCACTTATATTGACACAGTCTAGCCCATTGAAATGACATTAGTTCTATTCCCAGCGTTTCTAACAAGCCCTTGAAAACTGTGGGTTGCCAGACTTGGGCCCTCTCCTGACTCATGTCACCTATATGACCAAACTGCATGAATAGTTTCAGAATAGTGCATCATTTCTGAAGAAGTTTGGGTCCCTTGTATCCTAACTAGCTTTTACTAACTCCTTCCACCTGGGGACTAGACCATCTACCCCATATAAATGGCCACTGAATTCTCCAAAATGATTGTGTGAGATCCCAAGATCTCCACTACCAGGTGTTCACCACACTTCTGCTTCCATGACTGGATTTATTTTAATTCCACATTTGGCCTATTCATGGCAACCATAGATAAAGTCCAGTTAGTTCCACTTCACTGGCCCCTTATCCAATAAGGCCTTGGTTACCTCATTCCGGAGGCCTCATTGATTCCATCTGAACTGTGCTATGTACAAACTATCTCGCTGCATTTTCTTTCCAAACCAAATTGTTCTGATGTCTCTGTCTTTGCTTATAAGAGTCAGCTTTCCCTTCCTTCCCCTCCATATTTGCAATCTGTTTTCTAGTTTACAGGATCTATCACCACATTCCTCCATTATCTTCCTTTCATTCTTACTTTCTCTACTAAAGTTGAGGTCCTCACTCCCTTTCAGAGTATTGAAAGAGAGCCTCTCTAGACACCCAAACCCCAAAACCCCCCAAACCCCACTTCTCCCTGCTGCACTATCGATCTTTCTAAAGCAGAGTCCCCATCATATCTCTCCCATATTCAATGACCTTCAGTGAAAGTACATTCCCACAATTTAGAGAAATATTAATCTGCCGGCATTCAAAGTCCTTCCCAAATAGAAGTTACCTCTGTAGTTCATATCTCACCACTCCAAATCATTTCCAAACTCAACCCAGAGAGTGCAACTAATCATTTCTCCAACATGCTTCATGTTCTCATCTCTGTGCTGTGGTTTGTGCAAGTACCTCTGCCTGGAGCATCTTTTCCTTAACCCCCAGGAAAAAAAAAAAAAATACTGTCCACATTTCAAGATCCTTTTCATGAAACCTCTCTAGATTTTCCTAAGCAAAACTAGTTTTCTTCCTTATTAAAACCCCTATGACATCTGGTTTATCCCTCTCCTATGGCTCTTATAATTCTTCATGCTTTCTTTCTCTATTTTTCTTTGCTTTACCCATCTTAAAGTTCTTTAATCTCCCTTATGGCACGTGTGGAAGGCAAAATTATAAAATGGACCCCCAAAATTCCTGGTCCCTGGTGCATACACACCTTCTCCGAGTTACTCAATAAAGAATAAATCTAATTATTGCTGTGAAAAGATTTTACAACTGGAATTAAGGTCCCAAATCAGTTGACATTAAGATGATAGAAAGATTATCAGGGTGAGCCTGACCTAATCACATTAGCCCTTTAAATAGAGAAATTTTCTCCATCAGAAAGACAAGTCAGAAAATCAAAGTGCAAAGGAGATTTGAAGCATGACAAGTTCTCATTGCAGATTTGAAGAGAGAGGGGGCCACAAGGCAGAGGATGCTGGCAGCTTCTAGGAGTTGTAAGCGGCCTCCAGCAGGAAAGCCATCCAAAAAAATGGGAATCTTAGTCCTACAACCACAAAGAACTGAATTCTGCCAGGAAGGACCTTGGAAGTAGATTCTTCCCAGGACTTCCAGACAGAAACAGCCCAAATGACACCTTGATTTTACCTTAGTGAAACCCTGAGTAGAGAACTTACAGGAGCTAATTAATGGGCATTGATTCAAGCTGATAAATTTGTGGTAGTTTATGAAACATCAATAAAAACTAATACAGTAGGAATACCTTACTCAGGTTATTAGACCCACCAATGCCAAACTGAGTGGCTGGTGTACAGGAGTATATCAAAAAATATTTAACTCCCAACTGCATAAAAAATATTAGATATGTAATCTTGTTAACAAGAACAAAGAGGCAAAATAAAAGGAAGACAGGTTGAAGCTTTTATGTCTTTAGTTAGGGAGAATTTTGAAAATCCTTAATTTATTAACTCTGAATGTGCTAGAATGTGAGTGACCAAGCACATTTTGAAAATCCTGAGTTTAGGTCCCTAGAACAAACTCTGAGAATTTCTGAGAACTTGTTCTGAGAATTTGTTTTATTTTTTAAGAAACCTATTTTAAGAAATACACAATCATAGCCATTTTCTGAAAAACACTCTTGGTAACATCACTGAAGTGGCACCTATTTCTATACCTATGGCTGCAATGACCCAGAACTTCAGCTCTTAAATAAAATGACTGTTTTTTGGTTTTCTTTTCCAACACTACCACTCTTTTCCTGATAATGTTTTTACAGTTTTCTCTTTTCTAGTCTCAAAAGGTAATCAAACTTGAATATTGCTGACATTTGAACATCATATTAGTCCCCTTTTTCTTTGGACTAAATGCTAAACCTAACCTCATCACTGTACACCTACCACAGAGTCTGTGGAGGACAAGGCAGCTGCCCAGAACACGGAGGGAGACCCACCTTCAAGTCACATTCTCCATCTAAAGAGCTCCAAGGACCCGGGTGCGTCCCTTAACATGCTAAGATTCAGCTTTCCTGTTGGCTACAAGCTACCAACATTGACCTCTCAGACTGCTGTCATATACTAATGAAAAATGCAGTACAAAAGGCCTTGAAAAGTATAACGGGTAGAGCATTATAATTATGCAAAAGGAATCCGTAACCCTCCCATTGGCCAGTATACTCTGGTAATTGTTTTCAGTGAAACTATATGGGGAGATCTGTAGGCAGCTAACATGCGCACTGGGCATCCATAACTTTTGCCTTGGTACAGTCAGACTATTATTTACCCAATAAACCATAACTGCAGTGGAGGCCCAACAATTCAGCATCTGAGAGGGATTCACTATGGAAGAAGTTATTATGGTCTATCAGATCAAAAATTCACTTTTAAAGAAGTGTCCAAATACAGATGTACACAATGGGCTCCAATCATTACAGACTATTTTGCCAAATAATACACATTTTGAAAATTACTGTAGCGCCTATCATATACCTCACTGTGTACTTATCCCACACATAGAAGGGACTTTCGTGTTTAAAAAAGAGAGCAAAAAAGAGAAAATAAAAAGAAAAAAAGAGGATATAAGCCACCATTTCAAAATATAAAGATTATATTACAAGTGTAGAGAAACCCAAAAATCTAAAAAGTAGAGACAGTTATTTTCTAATTCACATTGTGTAGGTTTTTATTATTATTATCATTATTATCATCTTCATCATTATTACTATTTTTTACCCCAAGTCCCATCAGCTGAAAAGACACTGTCAGCCTTCACTCTAAATGTTCTGCATGTTGTCTCTTTATGTTATTTTAAAAGGTCTGAACAAAGAGCTTGATGTATTGCAGGCAATTTGGAAAAACACCAAAGTTACAATAGATAGTGAATATCTTTGCTTCTTTCAGTTTTGCTCCACAGAAAGAACCAAGGCATCCTTCTTTGATGTTTGTTTTGTTTTGTTTTTGCAATCACTTGTGTACACAGTGTGTTCATACAGAGTGATAAAGGCTCAGGCTCATGAGAATAATGATAAAATGAAAAGATTCAAAATTCTTAATGTTAAAAGGTTTGATTCGGACAAATAACTAAAATTTCATACACAGATTTAAGGAGCTCAGATTTATCCCAAGTTTATTTGTATTAGTTAATGCTTTCCATTTACAGGTAGGAGAGTATACACTAAAAATAAAATCATTCTATGATCACCAAGCGAACTCTGGAAATGTTCATATGATGGCTTTGTTTGTGTTGTCTTCCTATCCCCTCACCAAGGGGTGAGAGTGTGTGTGTGTGTGTGTGTGTGCACACGTGTGCATGCACGTGTGTTCTCTTCTTTTTCTTTCTTCCCCTCCCTTCTCTCTTTTCTCATCTCTCTCTCAATCACTCCCTCTTTCTCTCAGACACACAAGAAAACATCATATTAACTATAGTGCTCCTAACATTAGTTTGTTTGACTCAAGGGCATTTCATAGCCGATCTCCATCTATTCATCCATTTCAGTATTTTTAAAGGAATTTCATAAAATATTTACTTACTATTCCCCAAAAGTTTAAAAATCAGAACCTGCTTTTTCCACCCTTTCTTTCCCTTTTATCAAGATGAGTATTTTTTTTTTTTCTCCCTGCCTAGAAATGATCCCTTCAAAAAGTCAGCAAAATATTTTGGCTGTCTTCAGCTGCACTTTGGGCTTCTCTGTTACAAATTGTATAAACATTTTCCAGACAGGGGAATTTGAAGGGTTTAAATTATTTTTTTTTAAATGATGTCTGTATTCTAGCACATTCACATTTGCAAGAAGAAGATGGAGGCAAGGAAAGCTACCACAGAACATAATAAGTCTAGAATCAGGGGACTATTGAGCTCTATGCAAATCTGAGAAGGGAAAATATCTTTCTCATACATTATCTGCAGCAAGGATTCTGAGTTTCCCAGGCTGATGAAACAAATGCTCTCTTTGGATGTAGTCTGTCATTCATATTGAGCTCACATATTTTACTTCCTGAAACCAAACAAATACTGATAAACTACTTCAGTGAGCCTTTAATCAAAATTTCGGCAGTACGCAGTTGGCGACAGAAAGATCAGTCTGTGGAGCCTGAAACCCTTTCATCATCAAATATACAGAAATAATAATTATATTTATCTGTTTGGTTCAGGCTGCACACCAAGATTTACCCTTGCCCTAAGGACATAGAAATCATCACGCATTGTCATCTCTCAGGAAAAAAAAATCCTTAATAACTTAGAGGTTAAACGGTTCTCAATAGTTGTGGGGGCTGAGGAAAGGGAAATAAAAATAATACATTACTTTTAGCATTTTTCTCTTATAATGCTATAATAAGCTGTGTTGTATGCTAACCAATTAGCACTTCTGGTAATAGCCCTGAAAGCACTAGTAAGCATCTAGCCTGACCAATAAAAACATTAAAAAAAAAAAAAAAAACATTTTTGAGATGGGAGAGAAGAGATTGTCCCATAATTTTGTTTTCCATCTTTTAGGAGATATGTGTCCAGGTAAACATATTTCAATTTAACTTATTTCCAAAACAGTTGAAAATTAGATTAAATGAACAGAGGAGTTGAGTTTGAAAAATGTTTTACTGTGGAAATAGTGTCTCTTCATGTGGATTCCTACAAAAGCAAAGACAGAGACAAGGACTCTGTGAACCGAGGTTACGGGGAATTGAGTTCAGGAAGCTGGAGTCAAGGAACAGGGAGAGCACATCAGGGAAGAAGGGAAAGCAGGCAAGGGTGGGTTGTGAGGCCATTAACACGGTGGACACCCCAGGCCTACTCCCTCTCGGGGGCTTCGGGAACAGAGAAGAAATGAACCTCAGAACTGTACCACAGCAGGATTAGAAGCCTGGGGCATTTATTCTCTGATCCAGCCCACAACAGAGAATTGCCCTGACCCTGAAGAACTTGAATTCCGATTCCTCAAGGCTACCCCTAATCATGGCTAACCCAGCTAAGGCTTCAGAGAGAGCCCTGAAGTAGAGAAGCTGAGGGACACTTGAGGCCAGAAGACATCAACATGCACAGGGACTACTTAGTGGGGCTGAGGGAGACAAGGGAATGTCCTTAAGGGGATGAATATCATCTACTAGGCATTTCTTGCTCTAGAATACCTTGAGAAGATCATTTTATGTCTCTCTCAAGAAGTAAGTATAAGCTATCAAGCCATGAAAAGACATGGAAGAATCTTAAATGCATATTATTAAGTTTAGGAGGCCAATCTGAAAAAGCTGTGTGATCCCAGGTAGATAACATTCTGGAGAGAGTAAAAAGATAAACATTTGCCAGAGGCTGGGCAGGGGAAGATGAGCAGGTGGAGCACAGAAGATTTTTAGGGCAGTGAAAATACTCTGTATGCTATTACACTGATGGATATATGTCATTATATATTTGTCCAAATCCACAGAATGTACACTGGGAGTGAATCATAATGTAGTATCAATGTGGGTTAGATGACTAGGATGTACCAATGAAGGTTCATCACTTGTAACAAATGCACCACTCTGGTGGAGATATTGGTAGTGGGGGAGGCCGTGCATGTGTGGGGGCAGGGGGCATATGGGATATATGGGTAATTTCTACCTTCTCAATTTTTCTATGAACCTAATATTGCTCTAAAAATAGTCAACGAAAGAAAGTCAATGTAAGAGCACTGAGCGTTGCAATTAACACCACATATTATTTATGTGGAACTACCTTTGCCAAACACACATATATTCAAAGGAACTTCTTTTAATCTTCTTCTCCTCACCCATTTGCCAAATACTGCCACTCTACTCCACTGGTTTTTTTTTAGGTCCTCTCCCCACCCCACAAATTCTGCATTTAAGTTCAATTTAATTAACATAGACTGTATTATCAGTTTCAGAAGTAGAATTTATTGATTGATCAGCTGCATACAACACCCAGTACTCATTACTTCAAGTGCCCTCCTTAATGTCCATCACGCAGTTCCCCCTTCCCTCTATTCCCCTCTCCTCCAGCAACCTTCAGTTTCTTTCCTATAGTTAAGAGTCTCTTATGGTTTGTCTCCCTCTCTGTTTTCATCTTGTTTTATTTTTCTCTTTTAGGTCCTCCTTATCACCTTTTCTTCTCACTCCCTTCAACAGTGAGTTTTCTTCCTCCTCAATTGTCTTTACCTTTCCACAATCCTTAAGAGTAATGGAACATGCTCTATGGCCAATTAAGACATAAAAAGTAGCCCTAAGACTGTCATTAAACAATTTTGGGTCATTTGGCTTGCTAGAATATTAGCTATTAAAATAGCAAGAAGGTCTGTCTTACATGTTACAACAAATACTGGATAAACATCTAAATTAAAATTCTGCTTTGGTCTATTTATGGAGAGAAATAAGGGACAGGGAGGGAAGGAGGGACAAGGAAAAAGAGAAAAAGAGAGAAGTAGGAGGAAAAGGGAGGGAGGATGGGAAGAAGTCTGTGATTTTGATTGAAATGTTTTCTGGTTCATTTATGATGTATCCTACAAGCCCATCGCTTTGGGAAATATTTGCCCGTTTTGACACTTTCCCTGGCCAAACACTGCCACCAGCTTCATTTTAATTACGGAATCTAAGGGTTACTAGGGTCTCCTGTTGGAACTTACTGCAATATCTACAGTTGCCACATCTCTAATTTAAGAGGACACACACCTGCTTTAATTACAGAGCCCTTGAGAGATAACAAGATATAAGTAACATGACCAGATGAGAGTCAATTGCTGAAATTGTTTCCTGATAAAATGTATTTAGCTCCAGAGGCTAAAGCTCACTAACTCTTTCCTATATGGCATCAAGGTGTCAACAGGAACACAGCTACTGGGAATAATTGAAATGCCTCTCTTCATTGAGAAACTGCCCATACAGTAAACAAAGCCCACACAACTCGGCAGTAGATGCAGAGTCATTTCTGGCTTGTTCCGTCATCGGCAAAGAACCCAGACACAAGAAAATCGCATGGAATATCTCCGTGCAGATATTATCCAGCATTTATTTCTCCCCTCAGTGAACATAACCTTATGCATTAAACTACCATCGCTGCGATTTAGTCCTCAGGTTTTTGTTTTTGTTTTTGTATATAATCTTGAGAAAAAAAATGTATTTTACTGATTTTCAGCCCCCAGTCTTCCATTAATGGGTGAGAAGTTGAGTGCAGTGACATTCCACAGGGGCCAGGAACTGCAAGCAGAGCATTCAGGGCATTTCCCAACTCTGTCTAAAGCATCTCATCCCTAGGTTAATATTCCTGCCATTTGGCAGATCTTACTGTTACCAGCTTAACTCACTTCAGGAGTCAGGATAGGACTCAGTGGTTTAGGCCAAAAGAGTCTATTTTGTGCTCACACAAAGGCTGCTGCTCTTCTAAGCACCTCTCCAAAGCAGCTGCCAACATGAAGTAACTCAGAGATACAAGTTGTTTCCATTTTGGGTCCCTGCCACCTCAACCAGGGACCGTCCAGCGTTGCCATCCATAGGTAAGGAAACCTGGAGGGTCATACATGGACAACTAAATGTATTCCTGCAAGCGAACCAGTGTTTGTTCACAGCCCATGGGCCAGAATTAGTCACATGGCACTGCTAATTGTGGAAGGCCGGAAGCATCAGGTGTTCAGGAAGCAGTAACTGGCTTTCCACACGTCTCAGTAACATGCTCTTCACACCCACAACAAACTAACATTCCTCAAACACTATTTTTATCATGTTTCTTCCTCAGTGAAATGCTCAGGAATATTTTCCCAGCACCTGGCATTTTTATGTGACTTAACATTTAGTCACTTTTTTCCCCCAATAATGTGTAAGTCTCCAAGAGGCCATAATTAAGACAATGTTTTTGAAAAGGGTAATATTGTGGTCATGATGAGATTCTGCAAGTTTGGCACAAGGAAAGGGTTCTGGGGAGAAGAGGATCGGAAGGTCAGTGAAGCCAGAGAGTATGCTTGTCTTCTACATCACTGCATTCCCATCATGATCACCTATTATGATATCAGGAAATATTTTTAAAATTTAATTGACCTGCATGATTTTTCCTGTGGCTAGTTCTGTCTTCCGAAGCAAGTCTAAACTCCTTTCCACTAGTGGCGGCCTTGTTAGGGCTCATCTTTTCAAGACTCTTCAAATGCCCCCACATACACATTCATAAGTAATATTTGGATTTACAACTTACAAGGCACTTCCACAAGTATTATTTTTTGAGCCATCAACTCCTCTGTAAGATATGCAAAGTAGGTATAATTATTCCATTTTATAGACGAAGAAGCAGAATGTCAGAAACATTAAATATTTCATATTGCCTCTAGCTTTTAGTCCAGGGCTCTTGTCACCATTCCCACGCTCCCCCTTATGCTGCTCACAGACCTGCTCTACCCATCTGCTCCTCCTACCCTGCCACCAAGTGTTGCCTCCCTGCCCTTCTTCCTAGACCTGCTTCAAATTCTACCTTCTCCAGAATATCTCTTTGACTACTTTGAACCAGAATATTTTCCCCGACCCCCCCACCTCACCCCCTAATTCTGTTTAGATGTATGATCTATAGAAGGATCATCATCCACGTATGCTCTGAGTCTTCTCTCTAGTAGACTGAAAAATCTTATGGGGAGGAATTATATCTTCCAATCATTTTCTATGCCCCTAAGTATCAGGCAGTGTGCTTGGTGCATAGTTGCCAACCATTTCCCTTACACATTGAAGCAAGAAGGAAAACCCAGAGAGTATTACCATGTTTATTGAAGAACCCAAACTTAAATGGCACCTGGATTACCTTTGTTTATAGACCCCCCCAAACTGGTATTATATTGCCATTACAGAATTTAAAGCCATCCTAATTTTAGAGGGATCTTAAAAATGTTTTGCCCTGAATTCGAAGATTCTTATGAAGAATTAAACACCTATTTTTACTCTACAGAACATTCCATAAAGAGAATAAATGGGATAAGAATTATTACCAAATCTCTTAGTAACTAACTGAGAATAGAAAATACAAACTTCAAGACTTAAGCACTTCCACTATCCTCTCTCTCACAATAAATGTGGGGGAGATATTTTATAGGATGAGCAGTGGTCCTCAAGTGGCATCAAACTGGTGAAGCTATTCTGCCTTTATTTTGGGTACTGTATTCTATATAATAACTACTTATTATGTAAAATAACACTTACATTTATTTGTACAAAGACTTCCTATAGTCCAAGCATTCCAAAAATTGTTAAGGTTTAGCTCACCTGTACTTTGGATAATCTGTCTCCTAAAAACCCCTGATATCCAGACTCTGACTTAGTTCTCTAATGCTTGCTCCATTACAACATACTGCAACAGTAAGATATAGACACAGACAAAATACTGTTCCTCTAAGTTGCCTGTGGGATTTTGTGGGTGGTGAGGAAAACACATGACATTCTAGTTAAAGAGGGTAGTTGTAATTCTCTGTGCTTATCATCAACATCTTCAAATCACACACTTCCGAGCCCAGCGTTCTCTTGGCTTACACTCATAATTCTTTTTAACTCTGCAGAATGGGGAAGCTAGTGAGTGGGGAAAGAGATAAAGAAGTGGGTAAGGTTGCTAAGGGGTTGAGTCAGATATGTATTTAGATATGCAGAAAAAGAATTTCACATTAAGATCAAGAAAAGGGTAACATACTGGCTTATTTCCCCCCACCAAAAAGAAAGATCGAATGCTAAGACAAAGTAGACCATAGGGAAGCTTAAGGTGTAGATGTTTTCAAATTATTCAGGACATTTATGCTAACTGAACTGACAAAGAGTCTATGATTATTTTGGTTCCCCTCCTAAGAATATTAAAAGATCTGGGTTGACATAAAGGGGTATGCGTAAAAGTGAAGTTTTATTACAGATGTCAAATTTGTTAAAGTGATTCATGATAGATTACTTTATTGAAGCAAGTTTAATTACAAATCTTTTCAAATCTTTTTTCCTCTTAACTCAATAAAGAAAAGAAAGAAGGTATGGTTTATCTTCAAAGGGAAGGCAAAATGATTCGTGGGAACAATATGGCAAAAACTAATTTAATCCCTAGAAGTTTAAAATTAAAAAAAGGGAGGGGGAAAGGAAAGGATCAGCAAAATATGGCTAAGCTGGTGGTATATGATTACACCCAGCACTTTTTTGTTGAGACAGGATAAAGATTTATGTTCCATGGTAAAAGAATGTGTGTAGTGTGAATGATACTGAAAAGTAACTGAACAGAGGCTGATGTGGAGATAAGGGGGCAAATGCTCATAGAGCCATGTGTTGAGTCAGAGTTATGTGGAGGGAATAATGTTAAATGCTTCTGCACAGGCCCTGGAATGATCACAGATGATCTTCTATTAAGTGTATTCTTCACTTTTCCACTCTACACATCTGTTAGGTTTGTTTTATTTTTTTGTTTTTGTTTTTTTTGTTGTTGTTTTGTTTTGTTTTTGTTTTTGCTTTTGTTTTAAGGTTTTATTTATTTATTTGACAGACAGAGATCACAAGCAGGCAGAGAGAGAAGAGAAAGCAGGCTCCCCTCAGAGCAGAGAGCCCGATGCGGGGCTCGATCCCAGGACCCTGGGATCATGACCTGAGCTGAAGGCAGAGGCTTTAATCCACTGAGCCACCCAGGCACCCCCACATCTGTTAGGTTTTTAAAAATTAAGATACATGTACTTCCAAATTTGTAAACAAATATCCTTGCACTATGAGATTTACTTTTAAAGAAATAAGTTGGGTGAAGGGTATTCACCCCATATCATTAAGGACCATTAGAATAAGTACTGGGTAACAAGTGAGACAGAAGGAATGCCTTGTTAATGTACTCGCAGCTGAGGCATACCCCTCTGTTTCCTGAAACATTTTGTCCAGTTTTTCAGTTGCATTTGATGACGAAGCAGCTGGACTAGAGATGGGTAAAATGTAACAGATAGTGCCCATTGCAACGGAAACTATGTCATCCTTTCTAATTTTCCAAACCAGATGTGTTGGGGTTTTTTTCATCTTTTGGATGTCCCATGTTTGTATTTCTCAAGTTGCATTATAGCATTTTGCACTCATTTTTTTCTGTATCACAACTTTTTCCTCACTTGGGGGTTTCCCATATCTCCATATACAGTGTCTTATGAAAATGAATTAAGCAATCATTAAGTTGGGTTGTTCCCTTCTCCTGCTGTTTTATAGCAAAGGTAAATGGGCTGACAATTAAAAGAAGTATTACTGCTGTCTATTGTGTGCCCAGCTCGATGGAAAATGCAGGCAAAAAAGCCTCCTTACCCTCAACCTGCATACTAGTTGGATAATCAAGACAAAGAAGAAAGACTAAATGAGATTTGATTATGGATGTCAGCTCAGATGCCAAGTATAATGAAGGATCATTTGTGGAGCACAGGAAAATAACTGCAAAAGCAATCTGAGAAGTAACATACAGTGTGAGTCGAATTCATCACAGAAGGCTTCAAGGAGGAGATGGAGCAAAAGTTAGGCTTTGGAAAACAAAACGTGTACAGACAGACAGAAACTAAAAGGTGAAGGTTCACTGAGAACCAATTATGGGCCAAGCTGTACTAAGTCAATGTGATTACACTCATTTCATAATTGAGAGATATGGTACTGAGAGAGATTTACAGAGATTTGTCCTATGTTTCCCAGGGACAAACCTCTACTAAGTGATATTGCTTATAGTGAAATCTAGGCCTGTCTGACCCAATGTTTGAACACTTCATTACATGAAAAAGGAATAGTAGGAGGAAGAAGAAATATAGATGGTGGAAACAGTTAGATGATCTGCTTGGCTGGCAAAGTAAAGCACCCTAGATATCACTCATACCAGTTCCTTTGTTTTACAGTGTCTGTGGACCAAGGACAGTAGAAAACAAGGTTAGAACAGGAGAATCTTGCAAACAGGGCAAAGAAATACAGAATCTTTGGAGATGAGCATGAGGTATTTTAAGATAAATTTGTGTATCACAAGCTGAGCCCTTTTCTGTGCGGTAGGGTTCTTCTAATCCAATTTATGCATAACCATCCCCTCCCTAAGGAGCTCTGAATATTTGGGCCACCAGAATTTCTGAGAGAGGAATAGAAGGCCAAATGATGAGCTGAAAACCTAGGCGCTTCAATAGTTCTGAATGAGGTACTGCTGCTCAAGACCCTTCTCCTTACCAAAAAGAGCTGGCTTCTGGAAGCCCCTCACCAAGAAATTAACCAATGTATTTTTGGGGTATTGGCTCCATGCCCAGCTCTATGCTTGTAAATCTACAAATCCACACTTTTATCATTTAAGAAACTGGCTTATGTAACATAATGTAGGGGTTAAGCACACAGGCTCTAGCGGCAGACTCTCTGGGTTTCATATCTCATCCTCTCACTTACCAGCAATGTGACCTTGGCAATGTACCTCTTGGCCTTCAGTTTCCTGATCTATAAAATGAGGAAAATAATACTACCTACCTCACTGGGTTATTGTGAGGATTAATTTAGATTATCCAAGTAAAGCTCTTAGAAAACACCCGGAAGCTAGTAAGTACCTAATAAACATCAGGACTCAGGAGAAGGGGAGGAGGAGGTCAGGGCCACTGCTGCTGTTTGTTGGCCCTATTGTAACTGGTCCTTTTTAAATGCCTTCTTTGATTGTCTGTAGACTCACAATAAGCCTCTGCAGATGCAAAAATAGATAGCTATTCATGCTGGATCTGATTTATCAGTACAGTTAGTAGTACTGTAGAGAAATGCGTTATAGGTGAGAACATAATCAACTGAAATTCTTCCAGTTCCTTTAATAAACTTTATGCTCTAATGAACCACTGTAACATTCAGAACAGGCTAATATACGCTGTGGTAACAAATAAACCCTGAAATTTCAGTGGCTTAATCTCTCTCCCTCTTTGCGATTTGGACAGTTCTCTCCTGGGCAACTCAGGAACTTGGGCCACTTCTCTCTCGCAATCATCTACCTAATTTACTTCATTTCTAATACACAAATGGAGAGAGCAAGGGAGGGAGAGGGGGAAAGTAAAAGAAAGAAGAAGACAGGCAGGGAGCAAGACACAGAGTAAGGATGTATAAGGCCCACCCATTTTTAACTGCTTTGGACTAGAGGTGACATATCACTTCTACTCACATCCCATCAATAAGAATTAGTTACATATAGACACCTACAAGGACAGAGGCTGGGAAATGAAAAGGAATGTGAATAGTTGTTAACTAACATTATTTTAGGTGTTTCATCTCTAACTGCTAGGTTTGTAGTTAAAAATCCCTGAACTACAAGAAGTGAGGAAACTCATGGCCCACAGAGACCTCAATGTTTGGTCCTACTTATGGTAAATAGATGTCTCTCAATTTAAAAAGTACAGAACTGAAATATTTTCATGGGTTGGTTCTAGGATACAGAAAAGACTTTCAATTAAAAAAAAAAAAAAAAAACCTTTAGTAAAGGACCTCAGCACCTATCTAACAGATGCTATGAGGAGAAAAAAAAAAAGAGTTTTATGAAGATTTTATGAAGTTGGAAGCATTTTATTCTGCTTCGGCATATAGCTGAAGCAAAATGTTGCTATAAGGGAGTATTCATTGAGACACAGTTTTATGGGACCTGAATTTCTGCCTATCTCAACTGGGGAAAGACCCGTCCTGTAAAAGTATCTATATTAGGAATTTCCCTCTAACCGGGAATTTGAATGCTGAAGCAGAGTTTATCCTCATAAATATACCTAGATCATAACCCGCTGGCCAACCATTTCCACTTAACCTAAGAACATGTTTCTTTAAGCTAGGACTCTGGAATCAAGAGATTCATTAAAAAATGATTCCAATTAAAAAAAAAAATTCCAACTTTATTATTTTTTTTTTTTTTGCCAAAAGGACATATTGACTCCTGGTGTCCCCCCCCTTCCCCGACCAAAGATTCTATCAACCAAATTATATTAAACTATGATTAACTTTAAATATTTTGTAAATCAAACACAGACACACACACACACGCACGCACACACACATATATGGGTAAAAGTTCTCTCAATCACTCACAAACCAATTAAGACATGAGGGCAAAATAAAGAATTACTGTGTCTATAAAACTGCATTCTGTGCTTTGGATAAATAGATAAAGTTGAGCTACACCCCACACCACCATCACCACCACCACACACACACACACACACACACACACACATACACAGGTTATAGGACTAGGTTCAAGGAAATCTACCATAGACCAAAAAAGTGAAGGATTCTGCTTTCAAATTTTTTCAGAAGCATCTATAATTTTTCATTCTACTTTGAAGAAATTGGAATTGAAAATCATAAAGGCTAGATCATTGGCTTACTTTTTGCAAGAAAGACTATAAGGAATCTCAATCATTGGACCCATTTTCAAAGTTTTAAGTTAAAATAAAATTTGCCCCATATATAGGTATTATTTTTATGACTCTTGATTCTCTCAACTTTTCCAATAATTTGAACAACGACCAGTCCCAACTGAGTTAGGTAAGAAGACATTTACCATATATGTATGTATCGATATTTGTGTCTTCAGTGTAGAACATCATGACAAAATCAGAGGTACCACATTAAGTTTATTTCATTAAATTCAAAAGCAAGAAATTTGCCATTTTAAGTCTGCCTATGCATCCTTATCACAAGTGAATCTCAAATTTCAATTAAGTTCTTGGAAATATTATAAATAGATCAAGAATCTCCACTATTACTTCTAATGTCCTATAGAATTCTATAGTTTGGCACTAGGGAATTTCCCATTTGGGGTTCTACTAATTTAGCATAACAAATCACTATGGGTAAAACTTGTATAGTTTTATCAAGCAATAAAGATACATTTGTATATTAACACTGTATATATTATACACACATACACACACACACACACATATATATTACACATATACATATATGGTGTGTGTGTGTGTGTGTGTATCTCCTTCCCAGGTATATTTCTCTATTGATCACCTCTTTTTTAAGGGATTAGAAAGAACTTCCATACAGCTGAATAGAAGCAAAACCTCATTCTGGGTGAGCCCCAGGTCCCTTTAAGTTTCCATGTATTTCTCAGGCCTATACTTTTTGGTGATGCACTGGGTCTTAAAGTTAATATCTGATGCCTCCTGGGCCTAAAACAGGGTATTCATTTCACTGGGGAGGTGGTTGTTTTATTCTCCTTCTTTTTGTTTATTTTCCAAATTCAAGCTTGTAATACTTACCCAGCTAAAACGAAGTGACTCTCTGAAAGTAGGACTTAGCTTCATATTTTTTTAAAGTTTCAGGGAATTTTATGTTGTCAGACTCTAAAGATTGGGATTCACAATATCAAGCACACCATCTTGGCTAAATGCTCCCCCTGTGGTCTTGCCTTTTTTTTTTTTTTTCTAAGCTTATTATGTAGATTACTAGGCATTTTTTGCTAGGCACAGGAGCATATATAAAGCAGAATAAGACACACACCCTAATTTTGATAAATTCAAGCAATATTTATAAGTAGATAAACACAATTCCAATACAACATGACTAGTCAAGTAGTAGAAATAGGTATACAATGTTACAGGATAAGAATATAAAGCAATCTATAGAATGGTAGAAGGTATTTGCAAATGACATATCTAATAAAGGGTTAGTATCCAAAATCTACAAAGAAGTTATCAAGCGCCACATACCAAAAATGAATAATCTAATTTAAAAATGGGCAGCTGACATGAATAGACAATTTCAAAAGAAGACATACAAAGGGCCAACAGACACATGAAAAGATGATCAACATCACTCATCATCAGGGAAATGCAAATCAAAACTACACTTGTCAGAATAGTTAAAATCAACAACACAAGAAACAACAGGTATTGGTGAGGATGCAGGGAAAGTTGAACCATCATGCACTATTGGTGGGAATGCAAACTGGGGAAGCCACTCTGGAAAACATTACGGAGGTTCCTCAAAAAATTAAAAACAGAACTACCCTATGATTCAGCAATTACTGTACTAGGTATTTACCCAAAGAATACAAAAATACTAATTCAAAAGGATATATGCATCCCCAGTATTTATAGCAGAATTATCTTCAATATCTATAATAGCCAAATTATGGAAACAGCTCAAGTGTCCATCTACTGATGAATGGGTAAAGGAGAGGTGATATATATATATATGGAATATAATATTCCATTTATATATAGATAGATATGGAATATAATATTCCATTTATATATAGATCTAGATATTTAGATTTAGATCTAGATATCTATATAGATCTAGATATCTATATAGATCTAGATATCTAGATCTAATATATAAATGGAATATTATTGGACCATAAAAGAGAATGAAATCTTGCTATTTGCGACAACCTGGATAGAGCTAGAGAGGATTATGCTAGGTAAAATGAGTCAGTCAAAGAAAGATAAATACCATATGATTTCACTCACATGGGGAATTTAAGAAACAAAACAAATGAGCATCATGAAAAAAGAGAGACAGACCAAGAAAAAGACTCTTAACTACACAGAATGAGCTAATGGTTGTCAAAGGGGAGGTGGGTAGGAGGTGGGTCAAATAAGTGATGGGGATTAAGGAATGTACTTGTGATAAGTATGGAAGTGTTGAATCATTAAAGGTACACCTGAAACTAATATTGTACTGTGTGTTAATTAACTGGAATTTAAATAAAAACTTATAAGAAAAATAAAAGAATATAAACCTGAAAAATATTCTCAGAGGCAGTGATGAAAGTTTACCCCAATGAGCCTCCACTCTCCCCTCTCCACCCACAGTGCTTGGAGATCCTATGATTCCTACCCCAAAAAATTTTGGGGTAAATGTCCACTTTTTTTTAATTTTTAAAGATTTTATTTATTTATTTGACAGACAGAGATCACAAGTAGGCAGAGAGGCAGGCAGAGAGAGCGGAGGAAGCAGGCTCCCCGCTGAGTAGAGAGCCCGACTCGGGGCTTGATCCCAGGACCCTGAGATCATGACCTGTGCTGAAGGCAGAGGCTTTAGCCCATTGAGCCACCCAGGTGCCCTGTAAATGTCCACTTTTGAGGACAAAACAGCCTTAGTGGGAAAAAAACTGTCAACAAGGAGCAAAAGATTCCATTTTTCTCATTATTTTCCCAGTTCCTCTTTTAAAAGAAACAAAAACAAAAACTTACCCTTATGCCACAGCTGCAGGACAAGCAACAAAATCAACCATATTAAACCTACAGAAGCTGTGGCTTACATTAAAAATGCTTAAATCCCAGCAATAAGGATCTTTCCAAAAATTGTAATTAATGGTTAAATTCAGACAAAAATTATTTAACATCTATTATATCTCTAAACTATTTTCTTACCTGTGGCATGGATTAAATAATCATATTAGTTTTAAATCAGAACAGGTACCACAGAGTGGAACAGATAGTGCTTACCATAATAATCTGAAAATAATGTATTTATTTATTTATTTTTAGCGAGAGAGAGAGAGAGAGAGAGAGAGCGCGCGCGCGCGCGCATGAGTGGGGTGAGGGGCAGATGGAAAGAATCCTTGAGCAGCCTCCCTGCTGAGTGTGAAGCCCCACATGGGGCTTGATCCCACCACAGATGAGATCATACCCTAATAGAAACCAAACATTTTTTTAAAAAACAGACCACCTTAAGGTACTGATATTCCATGTAACACTCTTTGAGAAATGCTGATTCAGTCTCATCATCCATCTGATTATCCAGCCTTAACTTGGAAAAGCCCAGGGACATCCAAGCTTACTTAATGTACCTAAAGCACTGATCATTACTGCTGGAAAGCTGCTGTTGTGGGTAATACTGGTTGTATTATTATTATTATTATTATCCAAAATCTGCCATCTTGAATCATCCTTTCCTTTGTCCTAGTTCTGCCTTTTATAGATCCTTGATTAATTAGTAAAAAGAAAAGATTTGGTTATGGAAGGAGTGCCTAAATTAGATTATCTAACACTGTGAAGTAACCAAATATTTTACATACAAATTGAAGAAGGAAAATCAATCTATTGTTTCTCCTTACATTATAACATTCAAACCTGACTTCATTGTAATACATCAGCTATGGCTCTGTAGTGGTGTTCTATGCAAGTGTGGCATGTCTAGGAGCCAGCCACTGTAGCCTGAGAGGTAGGAGTGAGTGAGTTTTCTTTGTCTAGCCATAAAGATCCATCTCTAAGAAACTTGGAGACGTTTTTGGATTTTGTTTCCTGAGAAGAAATCACGGTTTTGGACTCAGTCTTAAAAAAAGACCTTTCTAATAAATATATTAAGATCATTAGAACAAAGCACAAACTGATCTCTTTCCTTGGAGACTTGAACTGAGCTACAGACGTGAAGTTCGTACTAACAGCCTGAGAAATGCAACTTGCAGCTTCCAGTCATCCCTGGTCAAATGGAATTTAATGTGTACTTGATAAGCATCTCAAGGGGGGGACGAAAGCCACCCTCATTTTGCAGTCTTCATCATCAGCATTTGCTCCTGAATTGCCCTGTTTTTTTTCTCCCTTAATAATCAAATAATTCTCTAGCCTTTCATGAGTTTGCTGTACATATCTTTTTGGCTACCTAATTAACACTGTGATTTCTGTTCTACATATGTTGTGTAATAGTTGATTCTGTCCTAGCCTTACAAAACATATTAAGCTTAATAAACATATTTATGAGAATTACTTTGTATAGTCCTTATGCAATCAGCCATGCTGGGTATGATGGCCCAAGACGATGAAAACCCATTGACTTTTTGTAGCAAATTAGTCTACCACCTAATCGGTGAACCCTGCTAAGCTTTTGAATTATGACAAGAACCAGCAGCTCAGTTAGAACACTCAAATGAATTATATCAATTCATAAACTTGTTCATGTCCAGATTTCATTAGCCACACATTAACAGCATTTTATGTTTATTACTGCTCTGACATAATCTATAAATAACTGAAATGCTAATCATAGTGTTCTGCCGGGCATCATCATTTAATCATAAAGAGATACATTATTATAAACTATAATAGATAATAACAAGTCTGGGTCAATGGCTGCATATTAAAAGATCACAATTATATCCTATAAGGGTATGTACCTCATACATTTGGTGACACATAGGTCCATATCTAATCACTTGCAAATGTTTCCCCTCTGACATACTTATGGTACAAGGTGACACAATTAAGAAAATATGCTTATAAAACAGTACAATCCTTGAACATCAAAGTAAACAGAGAACAATTAATAGTGGGAGAAAACATCTTCTTGCCAATGCCGATTCAATTAACTCTTTATTGGTAGGTTTGTTTTTTAGCAGGAAGGGAATTCATGCCCCTAACATACAGGAAAACCAAAAGAAAAAGAAGGGGAAAAAAGATGTGCAGCTTATCAGAATGCAACATAGCAAAGATATTAAATAAAAGCTAAATTCAGTTACAATTGAGTTAAAATTGTAAAACAAAGCCTAACTACTGATTAGATCTTCTCCAACTCCTGTTAATGGTTTATTGCAAACTGTAACACAGTAATCTTATATTACATTATAAAATAATTTCATGTAAGAATATTCACACTTCCTTGCAAGAGGTAATAACTTTCAAAGTCAGCAAAGCTACCAATTTCGAATGGCCCTGTTATTGTTGTTCAGGCCATGACGCTGTTGTCACTGTCATGTTTTGACTACTTGATGACAGAGCACTGATCAAGTTTGGGTATGGATTTAACAAGATGATGGGGTCATTACCTTTGTAGCTTACGTGATTCTCATGTTTTTGCTTCAGGAAAATATCCTGATGAAATACCAGCTGCTCCACAAATAATTTCTAAAACAGATTATCAGTGGAAAGAGTTTGAATGAGAAAAGAGGATGACCCAGAGTCCAAGAATTAATGACAGATTATTAAACTAAAGTATTTTATACCGAGAATTAGCCACTAATTTAAAGCCTTAGTTGAACAGAACGCTGAGATAGAGTCTGTCATTGCAAGCACTTGCACCTCAGAGCTCAGGGTGAATCGAGGGAGATAAAGAAAGGAATGTAAAACACTATGGAAACCAACCTCTGGAGACTTAATATTCTGATCAGCTCACCTCCGAACATCTGGCTCTTAAATGTTCAAGCACAAAAACAAGAGAGCTAATGAAAGCAGCACATATTATCTCTCCCATCAATGTACCTCACAAACACCTGCTAAAATTAAAACAAATTGAATCTTGATTGCTGATTAAGTACCCCTTCTTTAGCTAGATATTCTGTCATTATTTGCCCTGGCGCACAATGTATAAACTGATGAATGGCGAGTGGTGAGCTGCAGCAGCAAAGGTGGATAAAAGGCGATTCAAAGTAGATGAATATAAATAGTAGCAGATTAACTTTGTGTACTCTAACCCAGCAAAAAAGTGAGTCTTCACCCCCCCAACCCCCACCCAAGAATTAAAGTGATAAAACTGCATTTAAAATAGAAAGGTAAGTCTGTGCATTTTAATACACCCCTTCCAAATGCAAAGTTCATTGTCGGGCAGACCTTGCTGCCTTTAATTTACTCACCACAGCCTGGTGACTGAGCTCAAGGACTCTTGACCTGTGTTACTAACTGCTTTTATTCAGTTTCTTAGCTGCTGCAAAAGCTTTATTTTTATTTATTTTTAATTTTTCTATTTTTTTGGGTTTGCAGAAAACCTTTTCAGACATAGGCTGGTAATATCAAAAACAGAACCTTCTAAAACACAGTTGGTTTGTCCATATCTGAAACAAATACTTGAACTGTGGTTAAAAAAAAAAAAAAAGTTACACAATTTACTGCCAATAAACCAAGAGACTATTCAGCGTGCATACTTCAGTTAGAATAAAAATACCCATTTGAGTTTTCATCACACATATATAAATACCTTCCTATGTGAACACTGATGACAGATGTGTGGCTAATCTACCATGTTAACTTCATTTGAGAAATTGTGGTTTTGTTCAAACTTTATTAGCTGAACTCGAATTGATCCTGTTAAGTTTTAACTCAATATTTTACTTGGTTCAAGTATATTTCCAGAATTCATACAACTCAACAGCTTCCCTTTATTTGCAATACATTCACATAAATTTCCTGTTAAAATAATCAACTTCTATTTATTTCAATGTCTTTTGATTAAAACAAACCAAAAAAGTGGGGTGAGAGAGAAATAACAGTGTGTAAATCCTTCTTAACACCAAAACCTACACAACCTGGATTTATTTATTTATTTATTTATTTATTATCTGACACAATAAGGTCACAACAGCACATATGTTTGGCATATGCATTTCATCATTGATGTTTATGCTCTATCCAAAAAGTAGCCTCAATATGACAGGTTACTCCAGAATCTCCTATAGGACATTAAAACAAAAGGAAATAAGTGTCCATGAATCACTTATTGTTCCTTGATTTTTTTTTTCTTTTGCATTCTAAATTATTTAAATATACTATTAGGCATCATATTGGAAAAAAACAGATGTTTTCTAATTATGAACTGATTTTACAGTGTGATGGTGTCACATATTTAAATTACAAATACACATTTTTAGCATTCCAGCTGTGCTTTACAAGAGTTTAATTTGCTTCTTCTGATATGTCACATTGCACCTGCCTTTTTAAAACTCCTATAAATGTAAAACATTGCTCAAACACAATTATTAAGACATGTTGAAGAATTCTAAAGATTCTGAATAGCTTATAGAAGATGAATTTTATATAAAGATTCAATAATGAATTTACCAAATGTGTATTTGGAGTAACATTTACAAATATTTTTAGAGGAATATGAATTTGTACTGATGATTTGTGTGTGTGTGTGTATATATATATATATATATATATATGAATGAAAAGTAGTATATAGAATTTGATTTTATTTTTTATAGAACCTTTTATATTAATGATATCTTCAAGCACAACTATACAAACTTACATTTAAAATACCTATTGTGTATTATACCATGAAAACAAAAATTCAGCATCTATTTAAAACCTATTAAAAAGGTGATTTTTATTGGATGAAAGAAGGCACTGTGCCCAGAGCTTGAGCATTAGTTAAATGCTTGAGCATTCCTTCTCTTCTTAAGGACAACTCTATGACATAACCAGATTGATCAATCACTTCAGAAAAAAAAGACTAAAAATTACAAGTTAACATTAATTTAAATCGTCCTAAAAAATCAGTGACCAAAGAGTCCACAGTAATGGGCCCATTTTTGCTAGATCATCTTTATTTCCTTGCAAGGTAGGGTTTGTTAGAAACAGTTGAGTTCTGTGGGAAACAGTTTACCAACATAAAGTTCAATGACAAATATAGGGTTAAATTGTCATGCAGTGAATGTTAAATAAATTCACCTACATACATGAAAAAAGATATTCCCCTAAACAAGAGCACCAATAACTAAACAGATCTCAATGTAAGGTGTTATAAAAAAGAGGAAGTGGACTATATTTATTCCTGGAATCTACAGCAATTTATTAAGCTTTAAAATAAATAAATTCAGAGAAATCTATATATGAAATCTACATATAAAAATCTATATAGAAGGATTATTTCTTCTACATTTATTAAACATATTCAAGGGATATTTATTTCTTGATTTTTTCCTCTAAAAATATTTTTTCATAAATGTATATTCATATTAAAAGTGACTGAGAGAAAAATCTCAAAAAGAAATACACCATAAGTAACTTATTCACCCAATCTTGTTGTTTCAATATAAGAAAAGAAGCTTTGCCTCTGCACTATTTTGAAGAATTGACATGTTTAAATGATAGTGTGGGGTGTTTTTCCCCCCTTTTCTATTTTCACAATAATGGCTGAAAATAAAGCATTTATAACCCTTTCAAATCTTAATATGGCTAAATGATTTATTTCTGTAAAAACTGATTTCACTGTCCTCAGAATAAAATATTCAAGACAAAGCCAACAAGAATGTATACACTGTGAAACTGGACCCCCCCACACACACTTCAATGTGAGTAGCTAACATAATGGCGAATTGACTTTTTTTAAAGAGAAGTCTGAAGATTAAATGAGGATGGTAAAAGTATTACGGTAATAAATTTTACTAGCAAACAAATAAAATCACATTGTAAAACCTTTCCAAAAAAAGAGGCTTTAACTGCAATGCATAATCATATATAAAAACCTAAAATGGAAATTTTTATCCATTAAAGTGTGAACAAGCTAATTCAGAATAAATGGGAGGGCATTTGGAACGATAAAGTGTTCAGCCAGCTTTCTTAGTGAACAAAGACCTTATTTTAATCATAAGGTTATTGACTGCAAAGCAAAGTGTTTCTGCTAAATACAGAACTTACAAAAGGACTCATCTGTAAGTCTTATTTTTCACAGGATTTAATAGTCTGCCACAGCCTGAAACAGCCTATCTTGACCAGATTTCTCCTCTTAAGTGTCCTGGGCCACCCATCCTGCTCTCCCGACTCAGCCTTCTGGGTGAATACTAAGCAGTCCTTTTAGCCTTTCATGTCCTTCTTCAACTACAAATCAGCCCCTGAGTTCCAGGAAGCCACCTGTATGAAGACACGTAAAATGAGATGATGTACACCTTGGCTCTTCCGTTCTGGTTACCAACCCTTATTTATTTAACCCTAGTATTTCCCCAAATACTCATCCTGGCTCTAGATTTAGCTTCATGTTTCTCCCACTGAAGTGTAGCTATCTCAAGGTTGGAGGATATTAAAGTACCTCTGGATTTCTACCAAGTTCAAGAAATAAAAGGACAGAGACTCAGAGCAGTGGCCCCAATCATGCTTGGAAAAGGAGCCCTAGACTAAAGATGTACAACAGCAGGCAATATTTAATTCTTTCTGAAACTGACAACCGACACTACATTCAGTCTGCCATAAAATGACAGTGACAGACCTCAATCTAAGTCAGAAAGTCTCTTGCAGTTGCAGAAGCAGCTGCTCTATTCTGAATGGGGACAAGAATGTGAATTCAAAAGCTGCGTGCGTGAATGAGAGGTATCTTTAAAAATGACTCCCTCGGGATGCTCAAAGCTTCAGAGTCTAAAGATGGTTTTCCTGAAATGCTATTCTCAACACACAGCTGAGACCTCAAAGAACTGATTATTTAATTTAGGGAATAAACAGAATTGCAGGTTAATAAACAGAATTGCAAATATCTTCTAAATATCATCAGCTGACCCAAACTCCCAGATCCTCAGCTTCTTAACAGTCCCTGCCAATTCCCTTCCACATTTCCCTCCATCCATTATCATGATAAGTCCTCTTGATTCTCTGATGTGAACACAATATTTGTATCCCATATTCTCACATGAATGATGGCAAGGTGACTGCCTTTGGATCCTCAGAAAGGCCTTAGTTCTGACACTCTATTAACTATATAGAAGGTGTATTGGGGGCTCACTTTTTACCTTCAGCTTCTGGGATGCTTTTCTTTATGGATCATGCCATGCTCTGTGTTAGGATTGGGGTTCCTCAGAGGCATCTAATGCATCCTTCCCTTCATAGACTTGAAATGCCAGAGTGAAAAGGGTAAGTTGCCATAGCAGTGGAAACTTGATACACTAATAAATAACATGAAATATTCCAGGAGAAATCAAATCTCAAATCTCAAAGGGTGGACAGAGCCCTGAAATAAGACAAGGGGGTTAAAGGAAATGAAAGCTGGGGATTTTTAGTCACCTCTATTGCGTACCTCTTTCTACAACATGGTGGCTTTGCTGGTCATAAAAGCAGGAACTGAGTAGAGGCTGCTTTATGAGATAACCAGAGCTAGCTCATATTCACTATGCCACCCCATCCCCAACCCATGTCAGTCCCTCCTTTTCTATGTTCTTTTATCAACCTCAGTTTTAGTAAGGCACCATATAAAAGGTGGAATGGGCAGTAACATACTGAACCTGAAACAAAAGTGAATTAAGAAGAACTGCAGAAGAGATGCTACTTAGAGATTTTATGTATTACTTCTGGAATGAGAAAATCTGAATGATGCTTAAAAACATTCAAATTAAGAGGATCAAAACAGAACAGAAAATTCCTCCCTGTTCAAAGGATATCACAAGAAAGATGACTGCTTGCCAATGGATATTTGACCATCAGCTTAAGATCTGGGCGGAATTCTCATAACAAGGAAAACAGTGAGGTGTTCTAAGATCCATCTACCTACCCAGCAAGGTATATTTACAAGCCTGGCCTGGATAGATTATACCTCATTCCTGGATAAGCAAACCAACAAAAAACTGTTTAGCAGAAGATTCTCCAATATAAAATCAGAGGACAATAGCACAGAAGAAAAAGAGAAAAAGCATACACACAAAAAGGCTTTTCTTTAACTAAAGGAAAAAAAAAAACAAAACCAAAAACCATCTCCTTAGTGTCCTCAATAAGATTTATGAAAACGTATCTTCAAAAGTAAGAGATGAATGGTAAAGTGATCCAGAAACAGACTTGTTTGAAAAGTTAGTTGAGATGCATGTGGAGGTAATAAAGAAGCTGAATGAATTAAGAAAAGATTGAAAGGGATCCAGAATTGTCATTACAAGTGAATCTACATTAAAGAAGCAATGCACAAAATGTGCAGAAGAAAATTTGTTCACTGACACTGAAGACAATACAAGGTACATTTCCAGAGCATAGAGAAAAAAGACAACAAAAAAATGAGTCATGAACCAAGGCTATAGAAGAAGAATAGAGAGCCCTCCTAAGGACTAATGTAAAAAAAAGGGAGCGGGGAGTATAAAAAATAAAACAATATCTTATTTGTACCTGAAAAAAATATATAAATTATTTATAAAGAAGTAAAAAAGGAGTCCAGCTGGTTTTACACTTCCATTGGGCTTCATTAAATACTGACTGACATGAAACAATATCTACACAATTTTGTGGGGAAAAGTTTATGACCCAAGAATTCTATATACAAACAATTTGTGGTACATCTACAAAGGTAATGAAAAGATGTTCTCAGATACACAAGGGCTCAGAAAGAATATGATCCATATACCATTAAGAAATACTCAAAAAATATATTTAAGCTAGGAGATAATATAGAAAAAAATTATATGAAAGTAACAAAATATTAATATAAAATAAATGGTGATAAATATTAAATCTAAAATTTTAAAAATGTAATAATTTAGATGAATGAATAGTTTTAGAAATGGCTCTTGTGAGAGAAGAAGCACAATGTTTAAAAAAAAACATTATTTAACATTTATTATTCAGATTTACCACCCCAGTTGATACTAACACAAACTGGGAATTGATTTAAAGAAAAGAAAGTAGTAAAGGAGGTAATTTCCTCATCTTACATAGTGGTTAATCAAAAGCAGCTTTCTGTCTATGCTGGTAATTAGAGAAATATGGCCTAAAAAGTTTTATTTTAATATAAAGGTAGTTACCAGTGTTAGAAACAAATGTATACATTATAAGTAACTGTAGGGAGAAAAAAGCAAACAGAAAGAAGGAAGGAATGAGGGGAACTGGAAGAAGGAAGAAAAAAACAATCTATAAAGCAACAGGGTAAAAAAAAGAAACAAGAAGCATAAAGACGGTTTCAAACAAATTTGAGAAATATCAAATAGCAATTATAACACAAAATATTAGCAGGTACAACTATTTTTTAAAGCAAACAAAATATTTAAGATGAGGTGAATCATTTTGTTGGACATTGCTGCTAATGGAAACACAGCTAACACAAAAGACAAAGACAGATTAAAAAGAAAAGAGTATTTGTCAATATCACACACAATAAAAAGAAAGCTGGGGTCACAACTATCATATTAGACCTAGAAGAATTAAAATTAAAAACTTATATGGAACAAAAAAGAATCAAAATATAGTAAGTAAAATCTGCCATGCAGTTATAATAATAACAAAAATAAAATTCTATGCTCTGAGTAACATAGTATCTAAGTTAACAAAGAAAAATCTGTTAATTGTGGTGGGAGACATTAGGCTAAATTGAAATAAGTAAATGATTTAAAGAACTTAAGGAAATGGTAATAACAATCTATGATTTACTGAATGCTTATTATGTGAGAAGCATTGTGCTAAATTCTTTAATACGTAGCTCATTAGCTGTTAATAACTCCATAAGGTCAGTTTATGGTCCTGTTCACACACTGAGAGACCAAGACCAAGACTTGCGTAATTTGTCAACTTTACATTATTGGTGGTGCCAAAGAAATACTTCAAACTATGTCTGTCTCATATAAGAACTGAAAAAGTTCCAGAAAATGGCCAAATATAAAGTAAATATATAACAACAAATCATTTTCTTCTGTACAATAACAGGATAAGAAAAAAAAATGTTATTCAAAGTATAACAAAACCATGAAGTTCTCCCCAGAGAGAAACCAAAAAAAAAAAAAAAAAGTACTCCAGAAAAATACACAGATTTTCACTGAAAATCATAAAAGAATACATAAACAGACCTTTTGTGTCTCAGATATAGAAGACTAAATTTAGTAAGAATGTCAATTCCCCTCTACTTCATGGGCTTGGTGTTATCACAATTAAAATCTTTGCTTTTTTTTTTTTTAACTTGCCAAAGTGGTTTTAGAGTTCAGTTTAAAAAGAAATATAAGAATTCTCTAGACTTATGCTATGTGTCTGGTGAGAACAGAGAACATATCCATCTTGCCTAGCATCCCTAGCCCAGAGGAAGAACTCCATAAATATTTATTGAATGAAAAATAGCTAAGAAATTTTTGAAAAATATTCTAATTAATGCTTCTAACTAAATGAAACAAATGTTTCTAGCATTCTAATTAAAAATGTGGCTCAATAAAGGTTAATACCTTAGATATAGGAAAAAAATCTGAATTGATAAGAGGAATGTAGAAAGTATTTGATGGTTCCAAGGAAACAAGGAGAAACAAAAACAATTTGTTTATGGGAATATTCATTCAAGAATTACTAATAATAATACAAATTTTACCCCTTCCTAATGGTACTAGAACAGCAAAATTAATTATATAATGTTCTATATAAAGAATAATGTATTGGGCGCCTGGGTGGCTCAGTGGGTTAAGCCGCTGCCTTCGGCTCAGGTCATGATCTCAGAGTCCTGGGATCGAGTCCCGCATCGGGCTCTCTGCTCAGCAGGGAGCCTGTTTCCCTCTCTCTCTCTCTGCCTGCCTCTCCATCTACTTGTGATTTCTCTCTGTCAAATAAATAAATAAAATATTTAAAAAAAAAAAAAAAAAAAAAAAGAATAATGTATAGCCTTTTAATGTACTATTGAATATTTAATGAGTTTTATTCATTTATTCTTTCTACAAATGTTCATACTGTAATGGTAAAAGAAAAACCAAAATGCAAACATATAAACAGATCATGGCTTGATTTTTTTTTTAAAATATATTGATTTAAGAAGCACTGAAAAAAAAAGGGGGGGGTGGAAGAAATATATTAAAACATCAACAGTAATTATATCTGGGTTGTGGAATTACCCATTATATTTTATTTTCTTATTTAGATATTTCTAAAATTTCCATATTTTCTATACTGAGTTTACTAAACTCTTAGAATGAGAAAAAATGGTTCTCTAAAGACTAGTTTATTCAAGGTAATAGAGCCAGATTACTAAAAGTGAAAATAAATCTGGCCTTACTTTCTATTTTGGTGTCTCCAAATTTCAAGGGATGTCAATTTCCATATGCTGTAAAAATCCTGGAAAAATCTGATTTTCAATCTGTGGAACCAAAATAGGAACTTTCCTCCAAAGTAATGTTTTCTACAGTCTCTCTTACACTCTTCACCTGAGACTCAAAACACCAAATTGAAAATATGTGTTTTTAAAAAAAGGAGAGTAATTTAAGATAATTTTTTAAAACATCCGTTTTCCTCTCAATGCTTGTGCAGTAAATATAAGAAAGATTTTATTGATTCAAAAAGGAGGGGAAAATGTCCATGAAGCACACAGACACATTAAGGGACATTAAAAAAAATAGATCAAACTTCTCAATAGCAGGGTTAGTAAAATGATGAAAACATAAATAAGCAATACATACAATGCCTGGAAAGGTATTTCTTAATGCCTTTGATGCCACTTAATAGAAAACAAAACAAAATACAAAGATATCCAAGAATTAAGTAAAGGCTCCTTATGGGTGTTTATTAACTGGAACATCATAGCTTGCCATTGAGAAGTGAACTGAAGATCACTGCACCAATTACATGGAGTCATCTTTGGAAAGTATCAGTGTTTGAGGAGAGAAACTAACAGTAACTATTCACTTGTTTCTGGAGTTTCTAGAAGATAATAAATAATTTGGATTACATATTCTAAATTCCTAGAAGAAATGAGAAACATGTGAAAATAGTTCCAATAAAGGATTAGTAACCTTTTAATGAAACTTTGCTCATCTATGTATAACCATGTCCTTATTTCAACACTTGTAGATAAGTCTTGATGCTGATGAGTTCATTTTAGGAATATATAACTTAACAACTTGTCAGGTTTAAAATAGGAACATGAATCTTACTCATGAGTCTTTTCATTTTTAATGGATAAGAGATGTAGTGGCTTTTGAAGCTTCCGGATAAGGAAGCCTGGACCAATTGAAGCTTTTAGGGACTGACTCTGTATGCACTCACATGCACAGAATTACCCTGACAACCACCCCAGTGGGAGAGTCTACGATGGGAAATCTAATTTTCACTCAGCAGAGCTCTACAGATGTGGAAACCCCTAAATAACTCAAAGTCAGTATTAACAACAATACTTTAAAAAATAACATCTTAAGTTATATGGTACACTTATAGTTTGCTATTACTGGATTTGCTGTGATTGTCATGGCAGCTGAGACAGAAGCAGGAAAGTCATTATTCCTACTTTGCAGGTGAAGTCACCAGAGCTCAGAGGAATGAGCAGTTTACAAGATCATACAGCTCAAACCATAGGTGGGACTAGAACCTGGGTCTTGGGAAGCCTTTTCTAGTATTCTTTCCACTAAATCATGTGGGTTTTCAAGGAAACAAGTTTCCAAATAAGGTCCCTCCTACTCTCCCTTGGGTAACTTTAATAAACTCAGTGTAAAACAAACAACAAATTGGCTGTTCCCAAGCAGATGGTGCTGCTCAGCTGCGGTTAAGCAAGGAGCCCTCCAACACGCCAAACTTTCACAAACATTACTTACTTACTATTTTATCATGCTGGTGAAAACAGGCAATTCTCATTCAGCGTCCCTGTTACAATAGCATAGGCCACAGTCCGGTGACTGCCCTGCTCCGATGGGGCCAGCTCTCTGTGTAAGAGGAAGGTGTGGCATGCAGCTAGGGACAGTGTTGCCAGCAAGTTTTGCCCCAGAGGCAAAATCCCGAATCTAGACAGAATGGAAAAAAGCAATGGGGGGGGGCAACATCCATTGGTATGCAGCAAATAAGTTACAGCTGTGCCATGAGCTAACAATGGCAATAGAATTTTGTAAAAATACAAAATTTATATTTAGAACTTTTATGAAAATTCAAAGTTTAATGTTTTCCCTGACATTTGGCCTTCTTTTTCTTACTAGACTTAAACATAAAAAAAATGTAATTACTTTTTTAACCAAATAGCATATAGACACCTCCAAGTCCCTTCCAATATACCCCGATACCATGCAAATATTATTACTTTTTCTGTACCCTAAGGTAAAAAAAAAAAAAAAAAAGGGAAAACACTGGCATATTTATACACCTTTATAGAATACCTTCTATGTGGCAGGCATAATCCCAAATGCTGAGATGCAGTAAAGAAAAAACCAAAATCTGTAATCTCATGGCATTTGCCTTCTGAATAAGGGAACTAGGGCAGTGAAAACATACACAAGAAATGCAGGGTAGTGATTTAGACCAAGAATGAAACTATAGCAGTAATTTCTCAAAAGTAAGAGTGACCACCAGGGGCGCTATTTGAGGGAGGGCAATGGGGAAAGACTCCCTAAAGGGAGGACACTGGCAGGAAGAGGGTGCAGGCAGTGGTAGCAGAAAACTCATAGTCCCTGAAAGGGTAGGTTTCTTGGTGGTTAAAAAATGGCAAGGAATCCATGGTAGTTGGAGGGGAGAGAATAAGGGAGAACGTGTAGAGGATAAAATATAGGAGTATATTTTAGAATATATATATTCTCCTATATATTCAGAATATAGGAGATCCAAGAAGGCAGTTGGAGTCAAAAGAGGCTGTAATAAGGCCCTAAGAGTTAGCTAAGCCAGACACTTCTGGACAGAAATCCTAGTAAAATGTGAGCATCCCTGCACCCTTACTTAGACAGGCCTTTGTCTCTCCTCCCAACCATGCCAGGGTTTCCCAATTAGCCCTTCTCAGTCCCTTCATCACCCATTCAGCCACATCCACCTGGGTGACTGCCACAGTTTCAGTGGCTCCCCAAAGACCTGCATGAGAGAATGAAATCCCCTCATCACTGTTGAAGCCACCCCCATGCTCTGCACCCACTCTACTCCATTCTTACATATGCTAACTCTAAAGACACTGGTTTATTTGCAATTTCCAAGTACGCTATGCTCTCTCAAGCTTTCAGATACATGGTTCCCTGTGCTGTGGTGCCCTCTCTCCACCGACCCTGAACCCTGCTCATGGCTGTCTGCTGACTTCCTAATCACTCTTCAAGCCCCACTTACATAACAGTGCTCCAGGAAGCTGCCACCAACCACTTCTGAAACATTAGCCCCTCTTACCATAGCACTTACCTACTCACCCACTTCTATTCTATTCTCCTCCTCTAACCTTTATAGATGACCAAGTATGTGTCAGAGTCCTGGAATGAAGGTATGAAGATGAATAAAAGAGAGTCATGTTCTGGAAGGATTTGTGCTCTTGTCAGAGAAAAATCAAAATATTTTTATATTATGTTATTATTATAAAAAATACTGTGACATGAAGTGCTCTGGGAAAATGAACTTTTTCTTTCCTGCTAGGGAGGAGCAGGTTTCAGGAAAAGGAGCACAGAAGGGGCAGAGATCCTGAAGGATGCATAGAAATTTACCACTTGAAGGAGAAAGGGCAGGACACACTTCAGGAAGAGGCAGTAAGAGCACAGACTGGAGATGTGAGAGACTCTGGCATCTGGGAGGAAAAGTGAGCAGTACACGGTGACTAAGCTCTGGTAAGGGCAGCTCCAGAAGTGTCAGAAAAGGCAGGTGGCAACAGATTCTGACAGGCCACAAGTTACTAGGTAATGACAGTTGTCAGAGGTTTAAAACCAGAAGTGACACCATTGGATGAAGGTTTTAGAGGGGAAAAAAAAAAAAAAAAAAAAGTACTTCTGGCAATGTGCAGGACGAGGTCAAGGAAAAGGAAGGCTACTGCAGCACTTACTTACACAAACTATTCTGAAACTGAGCTTTGAATGCTTTTTGTATTTCATTTTGTTTTGTTTGCTTCTGGTAGAATTCTCAAGAGCCATGATAGTGTTTCTGTGTACACAACAGTCACCCAATGTTTGTCATATGAAGTGAGCAAGTGAGTGTGTGAGTGAATGAGTGAATGAATGAATGAATGAATACATATATAACATGGGGAACTTTTTCTTTAATTTGAGAAAAATCTAATCTGGAGTCAAGTTTCCTGAAAGTGTGATGTCAGGATTATGTTGAAATACTTAATCTTGCCTCATTGTGGTATGAGGTCTTCCATATAACTAGTTTTTCAAATAATTCAAATATTTGCTTCCTAACACCAAAAAGTATTTTTTTTTATGTCAGTGAAATTCTTTTAAGACAAATTGCTGTTTTGCTTCCTTAAGTAGAACCATGGAAAGTAATGTTTTCTTGGAGGACTGAGGGTGACAGACATCTACTACAGCACAACGAGGCAGTGTGGAACAACAGAATGACATCACAGTTTGGGATTCACGCAAACCTGGAGAAAACTCTGGTATTGCCACCTACTAGCTGTGATGGTTTGGATCATTTAGAATCTCAGCTTGAATTTGCTCATCTATAAAATGGGAACAAAGATAACCTAATTTGTGGAGTAAAGTTAGATGATGTATGGAAAAGCACCTGACATATAGTAGATGCTCTAGAGACTACATTTATTGATATTAATACAATTATTACTCCTTCAGTTTTGTATTTTCCAAAAACATCAGGCTACCAGCTGTCATTTCAGATATCATTTGTCTACACCTCACAGACCTTCTTTTCGCAATCTTCCTTCTAAAAGCTATTTTCTAATCTTCAGTTATTACCAGACAATATATGTTGCTTAGTAAGCATGAATAAAGCAACAAGTGTCTAAATGAAGGAAAGCCCAGGAAGATCACAGGAAGGCTTTGTGAAAGCCAACTGGAATGCTCAGAAATCTACCTTGCTTATGTTCCAATTCCAAATTGTATTCTAAATTGTTAAAAAAACCAAAAGATTGTCTTCTTCAGACTATCAGTAATGCGGTTATGTGGAAAGTACAAAGGCACAAAGCTAGATTGTTTGGAACAAATTATCTGTTGATAAAGGTACAAAGAGTTTGAGACAAAGAAAATAACATTAACAATTTAAAATGAAATATAAAACCTATGGTGAGGAAAAATGACATGAGAAACTAGAGGAAAGAACAAAGCCCCTAAACTATGATGAAAGACTTCACTTACTGGGTAGGTAAAGGAAAAATAGAGTTTATTGGAAGTAATTTAGTGACTACTTATGGAATTACAATAAAGGTGACAAAAATCCCAGAATTTGTAAGGCAAATGTAAATATAAATATAAATCAATTACTGGCTTATTATTTCATTAAATTGAAGATGGAAAGGACCAATTCTTGAGTCACAGCATTTGCCTCCTGGGGTCCTAGATAGCTTTCCCTGTCAAATTAAAATAAAAAAGATAAATAAACATGAGAAATTAAGAATGTCGAAGTGTATGAAGGGAAAAGGAAAGAAGGGGGAAAATAATGTTTCACAATTATTATCCAGGCTAAGAGAAACAAAATTACTTGATCATAAATTCAAGATAATCTGGTTTTCTTTATGAGTTCCCATTTTATTAATGAAAGGAAGGTAACACCTTATTGTACCCGGGTGAATTAAAATGCCTATTTGAAGAAGCAATCCTCCATAGGGGTCTTTAATAGAATCTGTGAATGGTTCTAGAGCCAGATAATTTAGCTGTAAAAAGGCAATATTAATATTAACCTCTCCATGTGCACAGACCTACCTTGAGGGGCATAGGACAGGGAAATGTTAACAGAATGAACCAGGCACATCATTTCTTTAAAAAAAAAATATCTGAACTATTTCAGGGGCAAAAATTGGATAAAGCTCTTCTACAAAATTGCTTGCAATGTGCACTATTACCCCTTTATGCCTCTTGCTCCTAACAACACTGACCAGCAATTCAGCACCTCCACTGCTGTTCATATTATTTTCTGACTATGTATTCAGGGCATATGACTCGTAAGAAGTCTAATAGCAAAGGATTTAATCGAAATAAACGGAATAGAAAAAGAATTTCCAAATGCAGAACAGCCTCTACAGGAGCCATGACAACACATTTCCAAATTAGAGGCAGGTGCTCACTAGGGTCCCTGGAGACTATGACTTAATAAAATAAAAACAGGTAATTTGAGGTAAGAGGCAATTGTATTTTACTTGAGCAACTAGTCAGCTGATGAGAAATACAGATATAATAACAAATGGCTTTTCTCTTTGCTGTGAGCTTTTTTATGGAAATGCCAGTACATTTCTCTCTGCCCCTTTTTAATTCCCATCACCAGTCCCATCTCTGTCCTCATCACCATCTTCCAGATGACTGCAAACCTCCTACCACTGCTGTCTTCAAACCCTATCAAGCCATTCTAGGTAGCAGCCGGATTCCTCTTCCTGATGCCCTGTTCTGTCCACATCAGAGGATACCTTCAACTGTTCACCATGACTTTCAGATCTCCTAGATAAAGTTCCTTTAGCTGCCACATATGACCTTTTACCAAAAGGACTTAATCTACACTTTCAGCTTTCTAACTCATTAATCCTCAAACTTGGATTCCTCTCAATGGTATGGTTTGCTATTACCCAAATATCTCCATGCTCTTCATACTCCAGTTATATTTTTCCAACATCTAGGTTTCCTTCTTTATCCCCATCTCCATATATTAAAATCCTACCAGTTCTTCAAGTCCTTATTCAAATGCCACCACTTCCATGAAGCTTCCCTCTAATTATTCCATAAAGAAGTAGGCTTCTACTCCTGAAATCAGCAGTATACTGTATGTTAACTAACTTGATTTCTTTTTTTTTTTTAAGTAGGCTCTCCTAACTCCCAGCCTTTGGATACTTAACAAATTTCACCTTACACTACAATTATTTATAAATATATCTCATTTCATTCCCTACTTTCCAACAAGACAAGTTCTTGGAAGAAGCAGTTTAGCCTAGCTGGGAAAAAACCAAACCAAACCAAAACAGCTTTTTAGCCAGCAAAGCAAAGTTTGATACTAAGATCTTTTACCAATTAGTTATACAAACTCAAGCAAGGAATCAGCTTTTTAAAATTGTTTGCGTAGTTGTAAACAGGATAATAATTACACATGCCTTCATTCATGCTATAAAGATAAATAACATTGTATGTACTGTTACCACAATGCCAGGAATGTACTAAGTGCTCAATAAATGATAGCTATTATTACTACTGGAAGACACAGTTTATTATTAATCTATATGCTTGACAGCATAAATAATAATTAGCATGACTTACATGCGCTGGGTATTCAACAAATGTCGTTTGAATGAAAGAATTAATGAATTAGTGAATGTCTCAAAGATTGTTTCTGATCCTGATCCCATTGAATACTCTCAAAAGTTAGCAAATGGTTAAATCCTGACCAGAGGAGGAACATAGTCACCAGATTCCTTTCCTTTGAAAATACCACTATTACTACCATCTTTAACCCTATTCAGCAACTTGTCCAATGGAGTAAAGTTGAGGTCCTGAATAATCCAGAACAATCCACTCCAAAAAATTTACATTTGATGTTATAATGTGGCTTTGATATTTGTATTTAATTTAGGAATGTTTATTATTATTTTATTAAATATTTATAATATTTATTATTTTATAGAATTCACAAACCATCAAATTAAATTGTTTACAGATGACTCTGCTTGTAACTATTTTCTCTTCCATTTACCCCAAGAGAAATACCTCTCACCCCCATAAGTCGAAACAAGCCACCTGCCTAATAGGAGTTACTTTTTAGTTTGGATGTTTCGTTGGCAGTATATGTTTTGTACCTTCTCAATATTGAGGGGGAGGTAATTGTGACAGATTGCATTTTCCAGAAATGAACACAGCAATATTCAAAGTCCTACATCCTCTTTCAGAATCTTTTCACTCCCCATGAAGAACTGGAGTCTATTTCCCCTTTCCCTTGAACATGTCAGGCTTAGAACTGCTCAGACCAAGAGAGAGCACAGATGTGATATAAATGACTGTCCAACTCAGAAGGCTACAGCTTCTGCCCAGGTCTCTCTTAGCATGCTAGCAGGAAGTTAAGATCACTTGGAAAGGTCACAGGAAGGTGTTCTGGTCAGCAATCCCAGCTCACCTACAGTCTAAAGTCTGCGTCAACTGCCGGAAATGTGAGTGAGCAAACTTCAAATGATTCCCAGCTTTCCAGTCTTCCAGTTGCAGCCCTACCCGTTTTGGAATAGAGATAAGCTGTCTCCAGAAATTCCTGACTGGAATTTCTGACCCACAGAATCAATAAGCCCAATAAATAATTGTTTTATGCTGGCAAATTTGGGGATAATTTGTTATGCAGCCATAGTAACTAGAACAGTAATTAGGTATCTTGTTGTTTTTTAAGTGTCCAGCTGGACTGTAGGTTTCATAAGTGGGGGAAAAATGAAAGGAAACAACAGATGAGTTGAACAAGTTATTTTAAACCCTTAGTACAATTGATTAGCATGTCAAAAATGTGGCAAAGCCATCCTGGAACAGTTAAAAGATAGCTGTATAATAATAAAAATATATATATAAGGTTTTGCTATATATACTATTTACTAGGAAGCCAGAAATAGACAAATGGACAATAACCAACCCAATAAACTAGCAACATGCAGAGTTCATCCAGCACCCACAATCATTTAGCAACTGTCTGAAAAAGTCCGTTCTGTCTTTCTGGGAGTTTTGTAATGCTTTTTGAAACAAAGTTGGGAAACCATTAGGGCTTTCCCCCACTTTTTTCTAATTTTATTGTCCAGCATGAAGCCTCATTTTATTACAACAACATGAGAAATCTTGACCCTTAGTTACAATCTGAGAATATTACTGGAACGCTCATATCATAAAAACTGCACACACATCTGGAAGGAACAATAAAGTCTTGTCTTTTTGCAATTTCTATTTTCTGGTTGATAAAATATTATTTCCATTACATAGATCAGACAAGTGAAGGCCAGAGGAATTCTTTATCTTACCAGCTTATTTAAGCTTCTGGAAAAGAGGACTAAAATTCAAGTCCTCTTTCTTTCTTTCTTTCTTTCTTTCTTTCTTTCTTTCTTTCTTTTTAACTGCAGTATCTTTCTCTAATGACACTACTTCTCGATAGAAGGATGAATGGTAGTTATACTACATAAACAAGAATGTGAAATTCTTCATTTTTCTATAAAGGAGTCAAATACTATGAAGAAGTCAATAGGAGCCCTTTCCTCTTCTCAAGATCTGTAGGCTGTTACTTCCAACCTACCAATTCCAGCCAAAAGGCAAAGGGAGGTTGCTATTACTTTACAAAAAGGCTAAAAGAAGTTAACCCTCTTTGTTTCCCATTCCCACAGGAAAACCAACAGAAAAGGAGCCATTGCTGTACAGTTTGCAGAATAGGATTGCAATTAGTGAGGACTTCTTCTTTTTTTTCCCCCAGTTTTCGTTTTGTGGGTTTTTTTTGTTTCTTTTTTGTTTTTTTGTTTTGTTTTGTTTTGTTTTGTTTTGTCATCTGTCTACCTATGTCAGTTATGTCTCTCCACCTTGTTGCCCTGACTAGTTAAACCAGAATCTTCTTTTTAGGCCCTGATATATCCAATATTTTATGTGGTTTCTTGCATTCAAAAAAGAAAGAGAAGAGAAAGTCATCTGTGGTCTCTTGTTTTCCCAAAGACTAATGAAATTCATTAAGCACCCCTGACATTCTCATTTACTTTTAGAGCATATTGCTCCTTGCCTGGAAAGGGGAATACTTGCTGGCCTACTACAGGTTGAATATATACCTAAAATCTGTAAATCACAAAGTATCTAAATACTTGCTACAGTTTCTCAGTGCTCTAGCCTTGAATAGAGAGAACGCTTTAATGGAAAGAGGGAAAAGAAACCACCATCTCAAGCAAATTAAAAGCAATCTCCAGGCAAAGGACTATACCTGCAAAATAACTTTTCTTCTAGTATGAAATTTAGAATAGAGGAACAGAAGGAGCCCATTTCCAAAAGTAGCGGCTCCCAATTCGTTCATTTAGTTCACTCGCTAAAATTCAAAAGTCAGTTCATTGTCAAATCCAGTCATTTCATCATAATATTGGGCTTTAACAAATTGAGATTTCTTTTATGTATTTGTTCCTCTGTGCTGGATAAAAATAGCACTGAGTGAAAAAGCCACTCAAAAACTTAGGGGTAGACAGAATTGCCAAGAAACACAAGCTTAGATTCTGATGATACAAATGTATTTCAAGAAACTTCATTTCCACACAAAATCTATTTAACAATTTCTTAACAATTGAGCAATTACTGAAGTCCTCATACTCTGGATGTGCACCAAGTAAGTGAAAGTTGATTAAGCTGAAATTTGTGGCAGGTCTCCTGGTATGAAGAGAGGACATACTGATGCCCTTGTTAATTAGAAGACCCACTGTGGAAAGAGCAATATGGTGCCAAAGCTGTGTGCTAAACTTACAGCTTTATTATTAACTCACTGCATGTTCCTCAGACCCAAATAACACACAGGGAAGACAAGCTAGAGTTCGTGCTTCCTTATGCCTTTTAGACTAAAGGTCCATTATAAAACTTCAAAAGCCCCCAAAAGTCTTTGGGGGCCATAGTTAGGATGCTGGATGAGAATGAAGCTAAGCAGAAACCATAGAGCTATGGTCTCTAAATGGCTCACTCTGCAACAGCCTCTTGTAGATTCTGACAGGAACATTTTCAAAATTCCCTAATGTGTACAAAAAGCACAATGAAGCAGTAAGAGACATTCTTCCTGCTTCCTTAGACAAGGTCAAAACAGCCTGGAAATGCTCAGGTGATGGTTTGGAATATACCATGAAAACCTTTTCTTACTAGTCAGATAACCTGTCAGCCATAGTAACAACATAGGCAACTGATTAACTCACTTTCTGGAAGGCAGACGGGATTTTCTTTTTCTCTTAACCAAATAAATGATTTAAGTGGTTCAAACACATTTGACCAACAAATAATGAGATTATGTAATACTTTTGGTTAAAGAAATTCCACTCCCTAAATTTAGCATTGTACTTTTATTATCAAGGAAAGGAGACATCGGAGGGAGGGGGGTGCTGGGGCGGCAGGGAGGGAAGAAGCCTCTGAGGAAATACTTCAAGAAAGAAAAAAAATTCTGTATGCATTTCCCTTAAGTCTTGGGCTAAAAGAATCTTCCTGTGGGAGAAGGGGTCAGTGTGGAGGCACTCTTCTGCTCATAGGTTCCCACCATGATGACAGGGACTCAATATGCACAAGCTCTTCCAGGGAGACCTGGATTCACTGCTGAGTGGAGATGGGCAAAGGAAGTGTACAGCCTTTTGCTTCTCTAAGGAGTGGAATGCTATCTGACCCCTTTGGGTGGCAAGATAGTTTTCTTATGAAAATGACCTCCATGATGCCACTATAGGGAATTATTATCAACCCACTTAAAAGTGACATGGGAACTACCCAATACTTCTTTGCTAACAAGTCTAGTGATAACAGCAGTGTCTAGATGAAGAAATGAGGAAGTAAAAGAGTAAAAGAGGAAATGAGGAAGTAAAAGAGTTAACTCCTTACAAGAGTTACGTGACTAAGTGGCTGGAATACAAACCTACCATCCCTGGGTTCCTGACTCAATCCTCTCTGCTAGATAATTTGGCATATTTTCCTTTCTGGACTTTTATTTTTTATTTATTTTTATTTTTAATAACACCTCCAGCAATCTGAAAAGAGGCTCATTGTAACCTTAGTATGTCAACTAATCCTGGTAAGAGAAAAAACTGAAGTAAACAGTAACATGATGGTTAGTGGATTCTGTCTGAATTTCATTTATCAGTATCCTTGATTAGCATAGACAGCAGAGAATTGTAGAAGGAATTCTTCATTGATTTAATTTAATTTGACGAACAAAGGTTGTTGTGTTCCAAGGACCTTAGAGCTCAATAAAATAGGAACATACCATCCACCATATCCTGTTCTAGAATAGCTATTTTTGATAAGCAATTTGGGTATTACATTTTTTTTAAAAAGCAGCAAGTCCTCAGCTGGAAATTGTGACTGAACATTATTCCTGTGGAAGCCAAGAGAAACACAAAACAAAAAACATGAAGATTTCATCACTGTTGTTCTGAGTATGCATCGTGAATACTCCAAGCACCAACAAACATTTGTGGTGGACGTAGGTGACAGACAGCAAGTCACTTCTCTATGCTCCATTTTCACCTAAAAATTGCTGCACTTCTCAGAGCCTTAAAGCCACCTCCTCCTCAGAATTAGCCTGAACCATGCTGGTTAAAGAGGCCTATTCCTTCTCTTCCCCTTCTGAATTGTCATTAACAGTCATGTAACATTCATTCCACTGCAACTTGTGTGGTATTTATGTGTGCATGTTTATCTGTCTTATCATCCCAAATGGGAAAAAACAAAAAACAAAAAACAAAGGAAAAAAAATGAAAACTGGAAAAACAACAACAGCAACAAAAAACCCCATGGATCTTGAAGTAAGGCACTCCAGATCTTAGGGGTAGCTTGCCATTGCGTGTTCTTAAGCAAGCTGCCTAACTTCTCCATGCCTCAGTTTCCTCACTTGAGTAACTGGGGTGTCACTCATGTCCGGTGTGTATAGGGAATCGACAGTGTATACATGCAGCAAGTGCTGAGTAGGGGCACCGACACCGGGGAGACTGTCAGTGAGTACTGGTTTCTTTCCCTTTCTCATAACAAGATTATCAACTCCCAGACTGGGATCACATCTTACATGTCAGCACAGCCTTGAAAGAGGCAGTCACTTCAAATATTTGTGGAATTTATATTTTGAATAATAATGAGAGAAGTATGAAGAGGTAGACGGCCAAAATACAAGTGCAACTGAAAGAAACTGATATTTGGACATATGATAGTCTTGTTTACTTCGGAAGCTGTAAGTAAATGATCCCTGGCAGCTGCTGGAGGAGAAGAGGAAAATAACAGTTCTATGTGAATAGGGATGATAGCACAACCATTTGACATGGAGACTGGATGAAGTAGAAGGACGAGAGAGAAAACGGCAGAAAGATATGCATGGAGAAAGAATGGGTGACGTGGTAATAGATGCTAGTGTTTGAAGGTGATAAAAAGTTAAAAAACCCATCTCTATTGTGTTTCTTTGAAAAAGAGACTATAATTTGTTATAAAAAATTTTAAACAGCATGTGGTGCCAAAAAACCATGGAAAAAAATTTTTAACGACTTACCACCTTCCTGACCAGATGATATCTTCCAAACTGAAAATACAAAGAACTTCATTCAACCCCACAATTTGGCTAGGGAAGATTCTGAATAACTGAAAATCAAAATACACTAATCATACTGTATCTCACCTAGCAGATTAGTGGTGCTGGATTAAGAATTGTTTCCAGCCCCAAGGAAAAACAAATATAAAACTTAAAAGATGCATCTCCTTGTAATCCTTTTAAATTTGTAAAAGGGAAAAAGAGCCAAAGAGCTTGGAGATACTTAATCTCACGAAATATGTAAGTGACAAAACCCAATAAAAACTATTATCTCATATCTGGACTCCACCTTAGAAATGTACTATTGAAACATTTTAGTGTTTTTCTGGACTCTTCCATAATGACACCCTCCACAGATTACGTTTTGTACCCACCACTTCCCTTGTTTAAAAAAAAAAAAAAAATCACACTGATAAGCACCCATTCAATTCACTCCTAAGCATCCCGCATGTTAATTTCTCAACAACACAAATTTAATTCCTCTCAGCATTATTCTCCTGTGGTGCGTACCCCTCCATATAAACAAAATGGGGATTCGTTGTCATGACAACAGAGTGTGACTTTGATCAGCTTCAATGATCATTGGCAGTCACATGCCTTTGATAGATACCAAATTGTGAGTTAGGTTTGATTATCCAATTTTTCAATCTCTGATTCTACAAGAGGCTACTCCCATTTGCCAGGAGGAGTTGAGGGGGGAAAAAAAAGAAACAAAAAACTGTGAGATAGCTGTACTTTTGAAACAACAGAGTGAAGTGCTTGGAGAATGTAAAATCAGTGAGGTAGTGAGTACCTTGAGAATGACTTTTATTCACCTTCTACATAATTTGGTGCATGTGCCCTGCCCAGCCACCAGGAAAGAGAGGCTGTTTCCCTTTTCCTTTCATGGCAGATGTAGGTGATATTTAAGGTTGTGTGTGCAGGTGTTTTGGGGGTTGATTTGTGTGGGAAGAGGAGAGGTGGTAGCCTGTAGCTTGACAGAAGAGGAGGAAAAAAAATCTGAACAATGTGTTGAAAAAGACTACAGTCTGAGCTGCACAGGACCAGCTGTTTTTGCTAATTAGAATAACAAAAATAGCACATGCTAAAATGTTTTTCTTTTTTTTCTCAAAAGCAATGAATGCTCTAGGAACTATAAGGAATGAGCTTTAAAATCCATTTAAATGGAGGAACATTTCAGGAACCATATGGGGAAGGAACTGAAAGGGAGAAGGAGAGTAGGGAAATAACATTTGATTTCAGCTGAATTTTTTTCTGAAGGATGATAAATTGGGGCTATTTTTCCTTTTTCTTAACATTTAATAGGAAATGTTTTCATCATATCTAGATTTCACAAAATGCCAGTGCTTCTGTATCTTAGGGGAATGATGTATGTAAGCACCATACCCATTCCTAACCAAGGGAGGGCAGGCACTGAAAAGAGTTGCATATGCTCTATCATCCATCCTGCATGTCTCATCTCCTCCCTCACGTTTTCTTCGAAGCCGTAAAGAGTAATTCAAAAACTTTGAATATAGGAATAACATTTGTGACAATGACAACATTCTGGACATCTGCACTGTTAGAGTACTTATAATAAAGTCACATGGCCATGGGGAAATTTCACAGAATTACAATCACAGTAATTTGCCAAGGTGTATAACTAGTTTGTTTTCAGCTGTTCTTCTCATGAATAATTATCAAGCAGGAATATCCTAAAGCTAGCACAAGCTGTCACTTAACCAAAATATTCAATATTTAACATCAAATTTAGAATTTCATAAATGAAAATAATTACTGTAAAAGCAAAATAATATACAGTGTGTATATTTGCATGCCTAAATGCACACAGCTACATGTTAGAATTCAGATTCCAAAGCATCCTTATCAAATGAAAGCATGTCTTCAAAGTTGAGGAGGAATAGAAAAGATGTAAGCACAAGTAAATCTCAGCCATTTTCAAGTACAGCTTGGTCTTCAGTACTTTAAGGACTGCCTCTCAATGCAAAGTGGAAAATGAAAACCAGCCTCTGCATATTGATGGTAGCTGATTACATTGTGTCAGAATCTTTATTAGAGTTTTTAAATATTTGAAAACAAATACTATACAATGGGTAATGAGTTATGTTTCTATATTAATACAAGTGCATCACTAAACATGTCTGCATTCATTTTTTTGAAATGAGTATCAAGATTCAAGCTCAAGTATTTTCTAAAACTCTTTACCCCTGTAGTCAGAATGTGAGAAGAATGTCACATCACCACATTATTAAACCCAGTAACATATGTATTTCTTTGTATTTATGTATATAAAATGTATTTTATTTCTATTTTTCAACTCTAGTGTTAACGTAAAAATTACTGAGTAGAGCAAATGAAGATTTCTTTCTCAATATCAGAAACCTATAAATGTATTATGAGTTTACAAAATGAGTACTTTAAGTCATTCAAACAATTCTTGTGCACATTAAGAATTTTTATTTTGGGGCACCTGGGTAGCTCATTCAGTTGATTACAACTCAGGGCTCAAGTAATGATCTCAGGGTCCTGGAACTCACCCCACCTCAGGCTCTGCGCTCTGTGCCAAGTCTACTTGTCCCTCTCCTTCTGCTCTTCCACCTCCCCACTCTTTCTCCCTCTCTCTGTCAAATAAATAAATAAAAATAAAATTTTAAAAAAATAAAAGACTTTTTTGTTTTACTGTTTACTTTCCCATTAGCGGAAAACTTCTCAGTAATAGAGCTTAAGAATTTTTTCATTTAAGGGCGCCTGGGTGGCTCAGTTGGTTGGACGACTGCTTTCAGCTCAGGTCATGATCCTGGAGTCCCGGGATTGAGTCCCGCATCGGGCTCCCAGCTCTATGGGGAGTCTGCTTCTTCCTCTGACCTTCTCCTTGCTCATGCTCTCTCTCACTCTCTCTCTCTCAAGTAAATAAATAAAATCTTTAAAAAAAAAAAAAAAGAATTTTTTCATTTAAAATAAAGATAAATTATTTTGGGAAAGAAACTCAGACATGAGAAGCATATCTAACTGAATTGTGGGTAATAGGTAGAAATTCCTTTGGGTGATAAATAATATTTTCACTTGGATAACACCATTTGGTTTTCTGAATAGAATATTAGTTTTCCCAAAACTTTAGGGAAATAATTCTACTTTGTCTCTCTTATGATTTATTTTAATCACACCTATATGAAATAGATAAGAGAAATATATTACTTTGAACTAGGACTTGCTGCAAGTATAACAAAGGTACAAAATGGCTTCCATTTTAAGTCACAAATTATCATGAACTTTCAGATAGTTACATGACTGTCTTAAGCATGAAAGCAGATAATTCTAGTGAAAGGTGTGTTTGTCTGAAAATCAAAATTAGGATAATTTACCAAACTAGACCTATCAGATATTCCTATTTGGATTTATGCCAAATCTGATTTATGCTTTAGTTTTTTCATCACTAGAAATGTGATTATTTGTCACCATAAGAAAGATATTAGTACTACTGTAAACGTGTGTTAAAATAAGCAGATATAGGGGCACCTGGATGGCTCAGATGGTTAAGTGTCTGCCTTTGATTCAGGTCATGCTCTCCGGGTCCTGGGATTGAGCCCCATGTCTGACTCTCTGCTCAGCAGGAAGTCCGCATCTCTCTTGACTCCTGCCTCTCCCCCTGCTTATACTCTCTCTGTCTCTCTGTCTCTCTCTCTCTCAAATGAATAAATAAAATCCTTAAAAAAGAAGAAGTAGATATATTGATCACAACCCAAACACATGAGTGATAACCTAAGGCAGGCAAAAGACTGATCTGCAAATGATGAAAACAGAAATGGTTTATTTTTACATATCAGTTACTCTGATCATTGTATCAGACATGTGCCTGTACATAATTGGCAGATCCGAAGAATCAGTCTTCAATTACACACTCCTCCTTCCTCATCTATCTCTGCACTTAAGACTTCTAACCTGCCATTTTCCCTCCATCCGTGCTGATGCTGTTTGACTTTATTCTTCCATCTTTACTTGTCTAGCTGATATTAGAGCTAATTGCTCTAATATCAATCTTTCTGCCATCCATCTTTCCTCATTCCATTCCACCATCCACACAAATGGGGTTCTCATAAACCGCGTTAGCTTACTCACCTGCACTGTATCACCATATCCTGATCTCTTGCTACTCTTATGTCTCTGGGCTTTTCCTTCTGCCTACCCCTGACCTCTCTACCTAGCCTCTGAATATCTATTTATACCTCAAGAGTCACTTCTTTGTATCTGTTTTCTCTGTATCTATTTTTCTCTCTATTACTCTTTCCTATTTCCCAAGGAGAAAAGTGGTTAGGACTCTATTGAACCATTGATCTTCAACTTAGCTCTGTAGTTCCAATCATAATACTCTGAAGCCAAAGCCATTTTTCTCATTCTACTAAATATGGCATATATTTTTTAAATGCACATAGTAGGTGTTGAATTAATTAATTCCTAAGAAAATGGGTCCTTGTATTTGTTGGAATGAACAAGTGAAAGTACTCCCAAATGCACTCATTATTTATAACCATTAAATGTAGATAATAGAAGACTTCTGGTGTAAAATGGCATCTGGCCACCATCCCCTGGCACTGCCTCTCCCAATCGTCAATAACATACATATGAAAATGGAAAACTCTAACACAGAAAACGAAGACTGACAGGAAACTCAGTGCCAGAAATCTGGGAAAAATTTAGAGTGATTATAAGGCTGATGCATCAAGAGTGAGAAAACAGTCAGTAGCCGATCCAAGCATCACCTCATAAAACAGAATAATCTACCTCCTTGAAAGAGCAGTAGGTTCTATCACTCTCTCTTTTTTTTTCCCCCTGCTCCCATTGTCTGTGGCACAGCTCAGCTCAGAGATTTGGACCCGTTAATAAACAGGAAACAGAGCCGCCTTTCTGTTCAAAATGGGTGCTGATTCTGGAGCAGACATAATACCATACTCTCTTCCTGTCCACTCATATTTCTATACTTTTCAGATAGAAAAACCCTCAAAAAATAATGACTGAGGAAAAGAAAGGTAGGAGGATAGTTAGAGCACATTGCATCCTGGGAGATATTACACCTACAAATGAAGTGTAGAAAGAAGAACTGGAGGAGTACTGCTCTCAATGAATCCTGCAGGTTATAATTTCAAGTAATTCCATTATTTTGGTTAGGTGGTGGGCAGTAGTAGAGGATTCCATCCAGTTAGAATCCTACTACATGAATGCCCCTGGTCATTGGAAATTAGGACGGAAAATGAACACATTCAGCTATAGTATGTGTAGAATGGTGGAAGAAGAAAAAATGGAAAATAATACATCTGGAAAAAAGTTCTCATTTGAGTGATGGTAAGAGAAATAAAATAACAAGGGACCTGTTGTTAAACATGATAAATTAAGCAAAAAAAAAAAAAATTAAAAATTAAAAAATTAAGAAAATTCAGAAGTTTTATATATTTCTTGCTCTTATAGAAACCAGGAACAAGATTTAGAAGATTGTTTGCCATCCTCAATATATGATTAAAAAGAAGAAGAAGAAGAATGATCTGAGCTAAGCAGAAAATAGATTGGGATGAAAAGACTGCTAAGACTTGAATTAAAACGAAAAATTTCATGAATAGGAAAGCTAGGACATAAACCCTTGTGATGAGCCCTAATTTAAGTAATTAAACAGAAGTGTTAGCCCTAAATAGCTGTTGCAAATATATTTTCAAATCTGAATCCAAATGTCAAAAATAATTCTTATAAAATAATAGATCTGAAGTAGAAATAATTTAATAATATCAGTCTAAGTCTAGTACCCCTTTGAGATGAACAAGTGGGAAATAGGGGATGGGGAAGGGAATATAAAAGCATTCCATGTGGATAAAAAAATATTATTTCTTTCTTCACTTTAATATTTGGAAAAACAGAAGTTGGATATTTTGAAAAATGAGTAGAATTCTATGTCTACCTTCCTAATCACTAGAGAAGATGAAAGCATATTCCATTAAAACAATAAGAAACACAAAAAGGTAACAAAAATTATAAAAACTCAAAAACTGAAGGAATGAGAGAAAACATAAAAAGGAAGATAACCATAAGAAAAAAAGACCCCATTTGTCAGTTTTGGAAAAAATCAGAAGTAGCTGGAAAACTAACAGACTGAGTCAAAAAATACACTCTATGGGCTGTTACCATGATACCTCTAATGTGGAAGTACATATAAATGTCAAAAATAAGTAGAGATTTCTCAAGCAAATATAAATTAAATGGCCATAGAGATGGCAATGTTAACTTTGGACAATGTAGATTTTAAGGCAGAAACCATAAAATGAGATAAAAGAAAGATGTTTTATATTGATAGAAGTTATGATAATGAAAATACAGCAGTGAAAACTCTTAATGTGTCCAACAATATAGCATTCAAATACATTAAGCTAGAACTGGCAGGCAAAGATTAAGTGGAAAGTAGAAACAAAGTTGTCATGATAGATTTTAATACACCTAGGACAAATCATGAAGAATTTGATTTCATGAAGAATTGGAGGATTATAATTAAAATAAAGCTAACATGAAAAATTGGACTAATATAGCTAATAAGATATGTATTGAGCCACCTACTCTAAAAAAAATAGAGTTTATTTGCTTTTGAAGAATCTATGTAGGACATATTTAAAAATTGATGATATTAACTCATGGGGGAGGGGAAGCTCAATAAATTATCAAAAGAAACAGAAATAATAGAGATCAAATAATCTGACTACGTGTCTTGAAACTGCAAATATTTTAATCAAGCCCAAGAGATTCCCCAATTACTTAAAATGCGTGAGTGTGCATATATACATACATGCTTGCACACACACATATAGATATTCACATAAATATCTACACACATATATATCCTAAAATATACTATTACTGCATTTCTAGGATTTGATTTAAAATATTGGAAGAGAAAAAAGTTGGGGACACAGGTGAAACAAGTGTGGCAAAATGCTGATAATTGTTGAAGCCTGATGATATGTACATAGAAGTTGACAGAACTATTCTTTTTACATTGCATATGTGTGAAATTCCATATCAGATAAATACCCTTAAAAGTACCACATATCATAACTTATGGATTGCTTAGAAAGCTAAAAATTGGAGGTAAATTTATAATCCTAAAGCTATTACCACCACCACCAAAACCCTTAAAAAAATTAAAAAGAAGAAAATATTACAGATAAAAGTAGAAATGAGTAAAAATGTTAAAAAGCCAAAAATATCTTAAAATTAATAATTATAAGAGCCAATGTTTGTAAATGTTATTAAACAGTCAACAATTCCATCAAGAAAGAAGATGCAAGTACCCAACACTTAAATAAGTAATGATAATAATGGGAAAGACATTTTAACATTAAAAAGAAAGGAAACTATAATAATGTTAATAATTGGGCACCTGGGTGGCTCAGTGGGTTAAAGCCTCTGTCTTTAGCTCAGGTCAAGATCCCAGGGTCCTGGGATCCAGCCCCACATAGGCTCTCTACTCAGCAGGGAGCCTGCTTTCTCCTCTCTCTCTGCCTGCCTCTCTGCCTACTTCTGATCTCTGTCTGTCAAATAAATAATAAATAAAATCTTTAAAAAAAAACAATGTTAATTAATTGCTAAAGAAAAAAGAAACCATCATAATCTAGAGGAAAGCCTATATGAATATTTAACATTTCATGGTACACAGTATTCTCTAAGGTTAAAACAACAGATAGAATTAAAAAATAAAAAATAATTGAGTAATATATTTAATGATAACTTTATACCTATACATAAAAATTATCAAACATAAAATTAAAATTTAGATGGCAAATTGAGGGCCTGAATTAGCAGTGATAATAAAGAGAGAAAAGATGTAAGAAATATATTAAAATACATAAACATAGAGAAAGGTTTTTTTTTATTTGATAATAATGATGCCACAACTAACAGAGATGATACAGGGGAATAGAGGAAAGATGACAAGTTCAAATTCACACTTGTGATTTCAAGATTTATCTAAACAACCAGTTGGCAAGCCATTGGATTTAGAATTTTAAAGCTCAAGGAAGAATTTTGGAGCTAGCAAGATGTATGAGCAGTCATCAACATGTAGTGATAGTAAGCATCTAGGAAGAATGAGTAAAACAAAAAGAGTAAAAGGTGGAAGTTTTAAAACTGGAGAAAACTATCTCTTAATGTTAGAACTATTTCCACAAAGGAAAGCAAGAATGAAAGATGAAATAAGAACAAGGAGAAAAGAGTATTGTAGAATTCAAAGGAGTTGAAGAGCAAATGGGAAGTCAGGAAGCCTACTGGGAAGAAATAGACATCTGCCAGTCCCAGGAGTTTGGAACATCACTTAGTGGCAGCTGCAAGACTTCCCGGACCTGGCTGCCCAGGATACCTTTACTCTAGTCCTGGTCTAGAGCCAGAAATGAATTATTCTAGCCTTATACTAGCCAATGGAATTAGACTCTTAGGACAACCAAAAATCCTGTCATTTTAAATTACCAAATATTTGCTGTGGAGAACCAATGACTTCATATTGCCCTAGTACAAATTTCCGGGCTTGCTACCTATCTTCTAATCTGACTATGGGTTGGTTAAGCACAACCTGACTGTGGCACACAGCTCATCTGAGATAATGACACGATGGCTGCAAGTTGCACAGGCGTCCAATGAAATCACAATGCCATCTACGGACAATGGTAGAACAGAGGGATGGATCATCACTTATACCCAAGGGGCTATATTCTCTTCAGTCAGATACCTATTTTCTTCTATGCAAATAATTTTCAAAAAGGGAGCAATTCTCTGCACAAAGTTAGGGCCAGTCAAAAAAGTAGGTTTTAGAGTAAATATTTCAAGATACTGTCCAGCAAGGGGCACGGCTTAGCAGTTAGGGTATGCCCAGCAGTTAGAAATAAGGTTCAAGCCGAATTACTTAATGAGGTTCAAACTCACTGCTTAATGAGGTGGAGAGGCATTAAAACAAATTCCAAAAGCCAAACTTCAGTGATGTAGTTTGAAAAGTTCATAGTTTATAGCTAAGCTCAATAAAATGGACGTGGTGGTGATCACTCTAAGGATCACCTTCCTATAACAATGACTACTCTAATTGTGCCATCTTTGAATAATAATAATAATCACAATTAATCATGATATTAGCCAAGACATATTGAGGATTTACTAGGTCCCAGGGACCAGTCTAACCAATAAGATAAGCAGCCAAAATTCAAATCGGGTGATCAGGCTTCAAAGCCAACATGTTCAGCTCCAAGTTTCCAATGCCTCCCTGCCACTCCTACATTGAAGAGAGAAGATTTGACCTGAGGTAACAGTTTAAATCTGGTCTCTGCCACATACAAACTGCAAGGGCCTGGCCAATTTCTCTACAAATCCCTCAGACCCTTTATCATTACAAATTGGTAATGCCTATTTGTAGGTAATTCCAGAAAGGTGCTGTTAAGAACGGGATGAGAACATACACAAGGCACTTAACAGATGGATAGTAAGCCCTCCACAAAGGTGATAATAATGAGGAGGAGGAATAGGAAAAGGGAGTGAAGGAGAATAATCACTATCCTTACCACCACTGGAACTATTTCTTTGTTTTATGGTTGTGATTATATTAGTTTTCTACTGATCTTATAACAAATGACCATAAACTTTGTAGCTTAAAACAACAAAAAGGTATCTCATTACAATTCTGTAAGTGGCAAGTCTATTACAAGTCTCATTGGGTCTAAATCAAGGTGCTTGGAGGGCTCTATTCCTTTCTGTTGTGCTTCTAGGGGGAGAGTCTGTTTTCTTGCCTTCTCCAGCTTCTACAGGCTGCCCACACCCCTTGACTCGTGGCTTCCTTCTGTCTTCAAAGCCAGCAATGGTGAGTGGAGTCCTCCTCACATTGTTACCACTCCAATCTCCTTTCCCTCTTCTACTTTTAAAGATCCCTGTAAATACACTGGGCCCATCCATGCAGATAGTCCAGAATAATCTCCTATTTTCAGATCAACTGACAGCCCTGATTCATCATCTACTTTACTTCTTTTTTGCCATATAAACTAATACATTCACAGGTTTTAGAGATCTGAACATGCATATCTTTAGGCGGCCATTATTCTGCCTACCACAGGGGCATTTTCAAGAAATTCTTTAGCTACTTGAGGCCTATACAGGGCCAAACTGAGCTAACTAAACCCCCTAAACACCATCTGTAAAGCATATTAAGGATGAGGCATTCTACCACCCCATTAATGTGCAACCACCCCTAGGCTTTATTTATTTATTTCTAAAAGAAATCTGCATATGGGAGGTGACCGTATTCCTACCGATTGGTGCAGTTAAAAAGATGAACTGCTGAAAAGCTGAGTCTGAATTTTTCCACTGCCTATTTCTGGCAAATTCAAGAAGAAAGGGAAATGACCAAAATAAAAATAATAAAATAAATAATAAAAATATTCAGTGAAACTTTCACATCAAAGCACACCTGAAATAGAAAGGTTATCTGCTCAACTAAGGTTCATCAACACACATATATTTCATTTTATATTATTTTCACAAAAAACGTATTTCTGTATAATCTTCATTACACTACTTCATTCCTATCACTTTCTTAATCAAAAGGCACCTATGGTTTTCCATTATATATGGAAAAGAACTAAACATTCTCAGTTCATCATTTAACAGCCTTACCACTAGATAAGCCCACCCTCCCCCCCCCAATCTCTAAGCAAATTTCTAATTACTATGTGCCAGAGAGAAATAACCTTGGGCTACACCCTTGTGCCTACTAGAGTGCCCCACCACACACTGTTACCTAATTATCTGAATTCTTCCTATTCCTCAAGACCCATTTAAATATATTCTGTGATGCTTGTCCTGATAGGTCCACTAACCCTTGCTCCCTTGCTCCTCTAAAATTTCAGTAACAATAAATGCTGGTACTTTCCTCTGTCATTTGTCATTGACAAATGTCTATGGACAAGATCTAATGTACACACACTTTCAAAATATTTGAAATGATTGGCTGATTGATCTATTTAACTTTGGGATTTGGAATATCCCACAATATTATCTCTGCAAAATTTTCTAAACCAGTTCTGAGTTTTGAGGTTTTTTCCAACACATCCTCTAAAAGTGCATTTCTAAAAAGTATTATGCAATTTCACAGACCCAGATGAACATTTAAAATGGGATAAATTACAATAAAATAGTGCAGTACTTTCCTGCCACCAGATCGCAGGGATACTATTATACTAATAAATAAAAATGGATATGATAAACTGTTTTCAATTATGCACTATTTGGAACTATATTAAGTATTCTAATAAGAGGAGAAAATGGCAATATAAAAATGCTTATGGAGAAATGCAACAAAATAAACATTTAATGAAAGGTTCAGAGGGGAGAAATGTATCCTCTTCTATTCTTTTTCTGAGAAACAAAGCTTCTCAATACAAGAGACCAGTTCAAATGCAGAATGGGGACGGAGAAGGAGCACAGAATAAGGAAAGTCAACCACTAAAGAGGTGAGGACTCCTGAACAAGTCATACAACATCTCTGTGTCTTCCTTCACACACCTATAAAGCAGAGAACATTGAGCTATATAGTTTCCAAGACTAATTCATCCTCAGAAATTCTAAGATAATTTGATGTAAGGAATCATCATCTAGGTAAACCCCATAGTTTATAACTAATTTCAAATAACCTTTGTCTTTTTCACAAAACATCAACACATTAGAGTTATTCAGAGTTTAAAAAAATTATCTTTAAGTTCATTAAAATTAAATCATAATATAATTTTACTTTTTACCTAAAGGAACAAAATAAAGCAATTGTTCTTAAAAATACCACACAGCCTTAATTTTGAAGTAGATGTTCTGAGTTTATTTTATCATATTAAATAAACATTATTGAAATTCTCCATTTTAATTTCCATGAGACTATTGTATAACGCTGAATGGACCCCTGCTTTCATAAAACAACATATTTCCATGTAATTCTCCCCATGTGATCTTTCTATTTGTGAATTCAAACACTTGCTTATAAGCATGAGCATTTTTGCTGCCTTCCCTATTTATTCAAATAGGTTTGTTGACCACATATTATTTGAAGGTTTTGTCAACCACATATTACAAACATACCAAAGAATCTCTTTTTTTGTACCACAAGGTGGCATCTTCTTATTTTCATATAAACCTCTGAATAATTAACATAATTTGAATAATTTTATACACCTGAACTATTTTTTAAAATTTTGAGACAACAATTTAACAGCTGTGCAAATATATGGCAATTTTGTTAGCTAATACAAGTAGGACTTATGGATATTTATGTTCCTGGAATCTTCAGAATATTGAATCTTTAACAGAATGATGAGCTGTTCACAGCAAAAATTCAATAAACATTGTCCTCTAAATGTTAAGTTCATAAAAATTAGTAATACAAAGCATATACTGTAAAATATATGTATTTAAATGGAAACTTCCTTAGAAATGGACACGAATGCAGAACAGACCAAATACAGACCAATTTACTAATTGCTTTAATTCCAAGATTAAATAAGTAATGCACATTTATGCAGTGCCTACCCTGTGGCTACCACAAGTCAGGCACTTTAACCTACCTTTTCATAAAGTTTCATGAAAAATCTTCTCACATATATTAATTCTATACCCAGAAACAGTAGTCCAGTACTTCTTAAACATTCATTGACTATATAAATCTAGGGAGCTTGATAAAATATAAAATTCCAAGCCCAATTCAGAGAAACTTTAAGTCTAAAACAGGACAATACATGATAAAAACCTGTAAGTATTAATAAGGACTTCTACCACATTAAATTAAACTGTAAAATAGGGGCACCTGGGTGGCTTAGTAGGTTAAAGCCTCTGCCTTCAGCTCAGGTCATGATCTCAGGGTCCTGGGATCAAGCCCCGCATCGGGCTCTCTGCTCAGCAGGGAGCCTGCTTCCTCCTCTCTCTCTGCCTGCCTCTCTGCCTACTTGTGATCTCTGTCTGTCAAATAAATAAATAAAATCTTTAAAAAAATAAAAATAAAAATAAAATAAACTGTAAAATAATCCCTAGAAAAGTAATCTCAAATAGAGAGACTACTAATCTAAAATAAATAGGTGAATATATGAAACATATTGATAAAATCCTAGGCTTGCTTCTGAAAATCATGATTCTTAATATGGCTCCCTTGAAATTTCACATCACTATTTCCTGTCCCACATCTAGTGATGAAATATTGAAGATGGTAGTAATTAGTTTTTTTAAGATGGGAAAACAGGAGACTATCCAGGGTAAGACTTATGTCAGTCACTACAGGGTCTTGTAGCCAGGTTACACAATAACTTATAATTTTGTAAAGAATAAGTGGAAGACACATCCTATGAGGACACAAAAATCACAGTGACAATTACATTAAGGCCACAGAAGAGCACTGTGTTAGGGAGTGGTCATCAACTTTCTGCCTCAGATTATGTGCTCATTGTAAGATCTGGTCATTGACAGCTTCTTATCCATGGACATATGCTGCCCTAGCTCATAAATACCTCTGCAGTTAAAACACTGTAGTGTGATCACTTACTAAGGATGCAAGCATTGTCTGTGAAGAAAAATGTCCAAATCTATGAAAACATTGCTAGTAAGATCATAGATCTGTACTGGAAAGAGTTCCCAGAACCATAATTGCCATCCCACAGGCATGCTCCCTTGTATACCCCTATACATACACATTCATATACATGAAAGCCTCAGATAACTGCTGTTACATTTAACTCTGCTTTTTGATAGAAAACCAAATAATGTTGACGATCCACTGTGATGTATACTGGGCCTACCAGATGTAAAATGTGTAAGTTCTTCCTTCCCAGCCTTTTCAGTCTTTTGCATGTCATTTCCCCATGTTTAGAAGGATAGAAAAGTTCCATTTTAAACAAAATTGTGAACTAAAAAGTAATCCCTGCCTCACACCATACATCAAATTTAATTTCAAAGCTTAAAAAAAACAAAAACAGAAACAGAATTGTAATGGTAACAGAAGACATAATCCCAGGGTAGGAAAATTATAATATATGAAACCAAAAGCATGGCATAACAAAATATTAATGAATTTGGTTACTTAAAAATAAAAACAAAAACTTCAATATATCCAAAAAATTATATACAAAATCAAAAGGCAATTAATAAATTAGAGGAAACATTTGCAAAATATAGGATAACCAAAGTGATTACATCTGTTGTATATAGTTTTTATAGTAGGAATATGGCAAGCATCTTGGGAGAAATTGAATGGACAATCCGCAAAGAAATACAAATGTCACTAAACTTAAGGATTTCATTCAACATCACTAAAAATCAAGGAAATTCAGATTACAGCAATAAAAGATTTTCTGAATCTTCTGATAGGATTTTTTTTTATTCTAACACCTAATACTAAAAAGAAGAAGGAAAACAAGTCTCTGAAATATTGCCATTGGGAATGTAAACTGGCACAATATTTCTGGAAGGCAATCTAGCAATGCATGTAAAAAGTTTTTAATGTGCACATTTTTAACTAGTAAATGCATGTGTAGTAATGTATTCAAAGGATAAATGTGAAAAGATATAATATCCTTCTAAAATTGAAAACCTAAGAGTCCAACAATTCCTTCAATTGGTTATACTGCAGCTATTAAATATGAGTTGCAGAAGAAATCATTTTAATAAAGTGAGATGATGTTTATACTCTTAAGAGAATAATGAGTTAGGAGATAAACACTGTATTCTCAATTTCGGAAGAAGAAAAGATATATAAATATAAGAGGAAGACTCTAGGGATAAACATTGAAATGTTAGCAGAGATCACTTGCAGGTGCTTGATTACAAGTGCTTTTTAAATATTCCTTTTCAGTTTATTTTTATTTTCTAAAATTTCCTCAATGAATGTGATGGTTAATTTTACATGTCAACATAGCTAAGGTATGGTGCCCAGTTGTTTGGTCAAGCACCAGTCTAGATGTTACTGCAAAGGCATCTTTTAGATGTGTTAACATTTACTATCAGTAGACTTTAAGGAAAGCAGATTACCCCTGTTGGGCCTCATCCAAACAGATGAAGACCTTAAAAGCAAAGACTTAGGTTTCCCACAGAAGAAAGAATCCTGTCTCAAGACTGCAACATCAACTCCTGCCTGAGTTTCCAGTCTGCCAGCCCAACCTACAAGTTTCAGATTTGTCATCCCCCTCCAACAATCATGTGAGTCAATTCCTCAAAATAAAGCTGAGTCTCTTACTGTATATGTATGTGTATATACTGTACACACACACACACACACACACACACATTCTGTTTCTCTGGAGAACACTGACTAATGCTATGAGCATGTACTAGTTCTCTGGCTAAGAAAAAAATGAGCAGGCAGATCTTTAAAAATTAAAGAATGAATTAGAAATGAGAAAAAAATACTAAATTCTCTTTGAGACAAAGCAATATACCCAAGAAAAAAAAAGATCGTGTTTCTCTACTTATTATTTAAGGGTCACTGTCTATCATGCACAGGTTGGACAAAGATGTGAAGAAAAACGTTATTTTTGCCTGGCCTAATCACATCTCTACCATCTCTATTATGTGAGATGACGAAATTTGTCACTTGTCTACTATTTACAGGTGAAATTTTAATAATTTATACTGTATAACCATTTGCTGATAAGATAAACTACAGTCCTGAAGGTATTTTACTTGAAAAATAAGAAACATTTTCTATGTTGTTGTCTTTTCATATTAATATCTGCTAGTCTATCATGCTAATTAATAAATGTAGCAGGCATTGTAAGTCTCATGGTTTTTTTCTAATTTTGTTTAATTTATCAAATGGAAAATAATCTAGCAAAGAGTCATTAATTTAATTTCTTCTGAGAGGGAATCATTACTAGATATGTTAAATTTTCAACAATGTAGCTTCAAAACAGCTGTAGCCATGGAAAATTTTTATAGTTTTAATTGAACATCTGTGCATTTTAATTGATTAATTTGAAGAAAATACAAGAAAAAAGAAAGAACAGTAGGTAATACGAATTTAACAAACCACTTTTTGTTTTCTCTGCTACTCAGTTAACAATTTTCCAATATAAACAAAACAGATTATCAAACAACGTTAAATAATTCCCATGGCTATCAATATATTTATACCAACTTAGAAGATAAGACAAGAATTTAAAAGAGGATGGTTTTCAATCAAAAACATGAACAGGGATACATACATGAACATATATTGTGCTTATTAGGGTCTCTGTGTCTATGGAAAATGTTGGGCTAAGTCACTCAGGATAACATCCAAGTAATGTAAAAATTCTTCAACACCCCCACCACTGCTGCCGCTACTAGGCACATAACGATGAACAGAACCAAAGATATTTCATTACTTTTTCCAACACCCAAAGATCATCCTTCTCAGTATTTCTTTTCTTTTTTTACATGTATTGCTTTCTTACTAACTCACATTTTCTTATACCTAACCTATTTTACTTTCAAAACTTAATTATCACAGGTATGGCAATTGTCCCAGATTTCTCATCTTTTGCCAGTACTTGGAGACAATGTGGCTCTGGAACTTTTACTGTGATTATCATTGCTATTAACTGGTAAGCACACTGTAGTAAGATCTAAAGATATTTTTATCAACATCATTCAGAAACTGAGGGAAAGGATAGACACAAAGAGAAAAAAGAAAAAAGCATTGCCATAGGAGGAAACAAAAGTGAATGTCTCTTTTAGTTTAAAGGGAAGAGTTCCAATAACTTTGCATAACCCTGCACCAAAATAATCATCATAGTAGTAAGATTTAATGATATATGTGTATTAGTTCAGAAATTAGTCCAATTGAAAAAGATGTTAGTCTTTGTCACTTCTGTGCTAGAAGAATATGTAGAGAATAATACACTCATATTAGAAACTGATCTATTTCCTAGCCACTTTTGTTTTGTTCTTTTTTTTTAGATTTTATTTATTTATTTTACAGAGAGAGATCACAGTAGGCAGAGAGGCAGGCAGAGAGAGAGAGGAAGGGAAGCAGGCCCCCCTCTGAGCAGAGAGCCGGACACGGGACTTGATCCCAGGACCCTGAGATCATGACCTGAGCCGAAGGCAGCGGCTTAACCCACTGAGCCACCCAGGCGCCCCTCCTACCACTTTTGAAACCACATGACCAGCCATGCTGGGCAGCCCACTGTTTGAGTTATAGTAGTTGCTCATTTAACGTTTGAACATATTTTGAGCGCTTTCCATTTACAAAGTGAGTATGCCAATTACAGATTAGTCTAATGTATCCATTCATGAAAGTAACAAAGGATAGATACCTGGCAATGAATTTTTAGCTACTGATTCTCTACTTAGGTGAGTGTAATACAGGAGTGTTTCACAACAGTTTATCACAACCTAAGCTGCAAGCAAGTTATTGTCTTTTATCAAGCTGGCATCCCTGTCATTATACCTATGTAAAAATCTCCCCCTCTTGGACAACAATTCACATTCCAAGCATTTTTGTAATTTAAATATATACAGGTGACCCTTGGACAACATGAGTTTGAACTGTGGGTTTTTACAGTTACAGTACTTAAATATGTTTTCTCTTTCTTATGATTTTCTTAATATTTTCTTTTTTCTAGCTTACTTTATTATAAGAATAGAGTGTATAGGAAGCCTGGCTCAGTCGTTAAGCGTCTGCCTTTGGCTCAGGTCATGATCCCAGGGTCCTGGGATGGAGCCCCACATCAGGCTCCCTGCTCAGCAGGAAGCCTGCTTCTCCCTCTCCCACTCCCCCTGCTTGTGTTCTCTCTCTCACTCTCTTTATCAAATAAATAAATAAAAACTTTACAAGAAAAAAAAAAAGGATAGAGTATTTAATACATATACAAAAATATGTGTTAATTGAATGTTTATGTTATTGGTAAGGTTTTGGTCAACAGTAGGCTATTAGTAGTTAAGTTTCAGGGAGGTCAAAAGTCATATTTTCAACTGTGCAGAAGGTAGGCACCACTAACCCTCATGTTATTCAAGGGTCAACTGTATTACCAATTCTTAACTTCAAATATGAAAGATACTCAAATTAGTAGGTCATCTATTTCAAACTGGTAGTGTTGTACAGTGAATGTAGGTAGATATTTAGTATATTTTTAAAGATAATTATTATCTGTCTAGAAAAACTATTCACCGGAAATTTCTTTCAGGTTGAGCACAACCTTGGTTGAAAGTAACTCTCTAATAAAATTAAAACAAAACTTAAACACAGGGATGACACTGCATGTGAATGGAAATTTTCTTAATGAAATGCTTCCACCTCAAGTGAAAGGGGTGGGCACAGAGTATAGAAAAGAAATTATCAAAAGACCCTATAGGCTGCATAATATCATACCTTCTCCTCTGTCACTCCTGTACCTTCCCCACAACACAAATACACATGTATGCATAAATTTAAGAAGATTGTGTGTGTGTGTAAACCAATGAAGGTTGTGTGTGTGTGTGTGTGTGTGTGTGTGTGTAAACCAATGAAGCACTGGGTTTGGGGTCCCAATTTTTCTATGCAGCATGAGAAAATGACTTAGATTCAGGAGCATGAAAAGTCAGAGGAAATGAGATAAAGGAACCCACCAAAGGTTGAAAAAGGATATTTATTATTCCAGAAAGTAGAGTTGGTCTTCTTGAGTCAGGAGACCTTACGTCACTGGGTTACATAGCTATAGAACAAAAGCTGAATTCCAGACTTGAAAAGTACTTGGCAGGAATATTGTAGATGGGATTTAAGTTTCAAAAAAAGAATTTTTTTTAAGACCTTTCCAAAATGGGAATCCTATGTTTCTATGATTATATCTCTAGTTAAGAGAAATGATTAGCATATTAGCCTTCTAATTATACTTCAGTACTATAAACTAATACAGAAGCTTAGATCAAGGCGGATTTACATAAAGGTACTCCATTGTTTTACCTTGTGGTTTTAGAACAAAATCTCATAAAATGGAAACCCTTTCTGTTTTTCATAGGCACAACTATTAGAATTCCAGCTATGATATATGTCACAATTACAAAATATCTGGAAGTAGAGAGGTCCAAATTTCCAAGAAAATTTTGGAATAAGGACATCTAGCTTACATTTTAAGGTCCAGAAAGCCACAGTGCAGTGGGCCCAAATATTTATGTAAGCAAAGACTACTTTGGGGGTGCCTGGGTGGTTCAGTCAGTTAAGTGTCTAACTCTTCATTTTGGCTCAGGTCATGATCTCAGGGTCCTGAGACTGAGCCCCACACTGGGTGTGGAGCTTGCTTAAGATTTTCCCTTTCCCTCTCCCTCTGCCCCTACCCACTCCATTGTTCATGCAGTGAGCACATGTGAAGACTACTTTTATTTTGTTTTTCCCTGTGGTTCTGTGTTTATTTTTTATAAAATGTGGATTCTTTAGCATAAAAATGTATGGACAGGGCAATGGAACATACTATAGTATAAATAAGAGGTTAGTAATTCAATAAGGCAACATTTACAAATTATTAGGATAAATTATTAAATAAAAATATTATAAAATATAAAATATAAAATATATATTTATAAGACAAATTTATAAAATATATTTATAAGAAATGAATTTCTTATAAAATACAATTTTCCAGAAGTGACACAGAAGAAATAGAAAACTTGCATAGCCCCATATCAACTAAATAAATTTAAATTCTTATTGAAATCTTTCCCCAAGGATAATGCCAGACCCATCTGGTTTCACTGGTGAATCCTATCAAGTATTTTTTAAAAGTAATTGCAACTATGTTACACAAACTTTTACCAAAAATAAGGGAAGGGGGGTCACCTTCGAAATCATTTTATGAGCCAACATAAACTCTGGCATAAACTCTGCCATCAAAACCTAATAAAGATATTCTCAGGAAAATAAAAACAAAATACTACAAACTGATACTTCTCATGAATAAACACAGAAGAATCCCTTACAAAATATTAGCAAACTGAGTCCAATAATACATTAAAAGATAATACATCATAATCAAGTAATTATGATAATAATTCATATCTAATACACTTAAGGCTGTTTTCATGTTTGAACATAAATCAATGAAATTCATTATGTCAACCGAATAAAATGAAAAAAGCAGGAGATAGATGCAGGAGGGAAAAAAAAGACAAAATATAACATTCATTCATGATAAAAACTCTGAAAACTAGAAAGGAAGGGAACCACCTCAGTCAGTGTGATAGAGGGTATCAGCTAAAAACCCACAACTAATATCAGATTTAATGGTTATGTATTGAATACTTTCTTTCTAAGACTGGAAGGTAAAGGTTTCTGCTCTCACCACTTGATTTTACTGGAGGTCCTACATAGTGTAATAAGACAAGAGAAAGAAATAAAAGACCTAAAATTGGAAAGGAATAGGTAAAATGGTCTTTATTCAGACAATATAATTATATACATAGAAAACTCTACCAAGAAAAGCTACTAAGTCTAATAAGGTTTTAGGATACAATTTTAAAAATCAATTGAAGTTCTATATATATGCAACAAACACTGAAAAAAATCAATTTCAAAAAAGCAATGTAGTAAACAATAGCAATATAAGCGATCTCCCTGGGATTACTTCCCAAATAAACTGGCTCCCATCGCCTTTGTTTCAGGCTCACATAGACAGCTAATATCAAACAAAATACATGTGCTAATATACAGACAAATCCTGAAGTGTGAGTATATATAAAAAATCAGAAGTTGCAGATTGTTTTTATTTTTTTATTTTACTTAATCATATTATCTAATTTTCCCAAATAATTTTTACATGTGTATAATAAGAGAAAATAGTTATCAACCTTTAAAGCTCTATTAAGAAAAATAGTCAAGCAATTTTACCATTTATGATGAGTGATCTAATTTGCCCAATATTATTGACTAAGGTATTAAGATTTAATATATCAACTTTAAGAAATTTAAATGACAACGTAATTATTAATAATAGGCCATTTGGCTAAACATTATAAATATTTTAAATACTCTTCTGAAGTAAAAAAATTATAATATCTTTTCATAAATTAGTATTAAAATAGATAACATTCAGAAATATTCATCAACAAAACGCAAAAATATTATGCATTTTTTCATGTTATTCAACATGTATTTATTGACTATCAACTGTATGAAAGTACTATTCTAAGTGAGTTATAAAACACAAAAACTATTGAGTGCCAGAGTTGTCATAAATATTTCACATGTATCATATCCTTTCCCCGTAATAACAGTAATGAGCAGACACTAACATGGTCTCTATTTCATGTGGGAAAACTGAACCACACAGAATGAAGCAACCGGTGTGAAATGACACAACTGTGGGTGTTCGTGACAGCATCCAGACTGGTGAATCTAATCCCAGAGTCTGCAGTCTTTTTTTTTTTTTTTTAAAGATTTTATTTATTTGACAAAGAGAGATCACAAGTGGACAGAGAGGCAAGCAGAGAGAGTGGAGGAAGCAGGCTCCCTGCGAAGTAGAGAGCCCGATGTGGGACTCTATCCCAGGACCCTGAGATCATGACCTGAGCTGAAGGCAGAGGCTTAACCCACTGAGCCACCCAGGCGCCCCCAGAGTCTGCAGTATTAACCAACATGCTGAACACAATGCTCAGGGGTAAGCACTGCAAAAAAAGGTTCATGTTTTCATGAAGCTCACATGTTAGCAGTGAATACAGGAAACAGACAAATAAATAAAGGAAATAATCAGACAATTATAAGCTCTGAAGGAAATAAAATATAAGCAACAGCAGGGGATGCATGTTGGGTAAGGCTAAGGGAGGCAGCATCCAAACTGAGATCTGAATGACACGAAAGAGCCAGTCCCATATAAATCTTTGAAAAGAGTGTTTCAGGCAGACAAAACATCTATGCAAAGGCCCTAAGCAAAAGTAGCGTTGATATGCCTGAAATGAAAGGATGAAGGTAAGGAAGAGAAGACTTGAGAAAAGCAGGCTCTCTCAAACAGTGAGAAAAATTTTAGCTTTTATCCTCAGTCTTATGGAAAGCCACTGGAAGGATTTAGGAAGAAGTCAGCACCATGATATTACTTGTGTTTTTAAAATACAGTTTTATGGAGCACAGATGATAAGGGAAGCATGAAGGGAGACAGATAGACCAGGAGGCTATTGCAGTGGGATAAGGGAGAGATAGGCGGGTGGTTTAGGCATAGTGGCTAAGGTGGGGAAAGAAAAGGTAGACAGAAGCAGACCAGATCCAATACGTTCCAGAGACAGACCCAGCCAGACTTTCTAAGTGGATAGGTACGGCGGGTGAAGGCAGAGCAGAAGCAAGGATGACAACTAAGTTTTTGGCTTGAGAAACTTCAGATGGTGGGAATACTTACTGAAATAAGAATGGAGAATGAGAGAGCCTGAGGATGGAGAACAATAGATTTTAGATGATTATTTACATCTAAAGTGAGATGTCGAATACGCAGTTGGAAAAGTAAAATGAAGTGCGTGAGAAGGGCCAAAGAGGAGATGGGAATTTGGCAGCTACCAGCAAAGAGATGGTTGTTAAAGCCTCTGGATTGGGAGAAGTCACAAGGGGGAGTGTGTAGGTGGAGTGGCCAGGAGCCCAAAGGCAAGCCCCAGGCACTATAACAAACAAGGGACTGACAGGCAGGAGTCAGTCTGCGTAGGAGCAGCCCCTCAGGCCACAGGAAACTGAGTTTCCTCACAAGAAACAAAAGATAAGCAATAATCCTAGAGATCCAGGATAGAGGGCTCATCTGGATCAAACTCTGTCTCAAGTTTCAATGAAGGAGAATAGGATCTTACTATAGACCAACAATAAGCTCTTGCAAAACCTATATCAATTTAAATCACTCATTTTTACAGAAAACTCTGAAATCATGCCTCCAAAGAACACTCATATGGAGAACTTTACAAAGTTAAACATCTTTTATGAATGAAGAGTACATCTCTTATATAATCAAATGAGTAAACCAAGAGTCTCATATATCAGCTTGCTTAAAACAGGATCTAACTTATAGTACACCAAATTATGCGTGAGATCACCTTACAGTTTGGATTCAATTACAGATTGAGAAATTGAGGCTGAGGTAACTTTTCCAACGTCAGCTAGAATCTTAGCCTGGTCATAACTAGAGACCAGTTCTTACTCTGGTGACACAGTAAATGCCTCATGGTTCTGTCCCTAAAGCCTCATGGTAAAGTTTATTCTCTCTCTTCACTCTATTATCCATTTACTTAATACATCCATCCTGCCAATAAAAGACAAGAAAAACAAGATAAAGTCACAAGAAAAGAATGAAGGAGAAATAGAAGAAGAGATCATCACAGCTCAAAACTTAGCGTAAAGGGATGCCTGCGTGGCTCAGTTGGTTAAGCAGCTGCCTTCGGCTCAGGTCATGATCCCAGCATCCTGGGATCGAGTCCCAAGGAGCCTGCTTCTCCCTCTGCCTCTGCCTGCCATTCTGTCTGCCTGTGCTCGCTCTCTCCCCCCCTCTCTCTCTGATAAATAAATAAAATCTTAAAAAAAAAAAAAAAAAAACTTAGTTTAAAAAAGTGAGTATAAATTTTTAAGAAACTAAACAAAGGAGCATAGACAAAAAGAGAGAGAGGGGTTGAGAAAGAGGCAAACCAAGAAACAGATTAATTACAGAGAACAAACTGATGGTTACCAGAGGAAAGGTGGGTAGGGAGATGGGTTAAATAGGAGATGGGACTAAGGAGTGCACTTGTGATGAGTACTGGGTGTCATATGGAAGTACTAAATCATTAAACTGTACACCTGAAACTAATATCACATTGTATGTTAACTAACTGGAATCTAAATAAAAACTTCAAAAAAAAAAGTTAGTATGAATGACTTTTGAGTTTCCTAGCAGCACAGGCAAAAAGGAATTCACCATGGGTTACAAAATCTCTGTTATCTAAAAAAGGAACACACCAGATAGGCAAGAGACATTTCTTCTCTCGATCCTTAAATCCAACAGTATTTCTTACAGGTGTTCATTTTAGGGAAACTCAACCACATAATGATCAGAGAGCAATTCCTCCAATGGTAAAGAAATATTCATCTGGTCGCACTTAGGGTTTTCATTTAAAATGTGGTCAACAGCTCAGTGTTCCCTGGTATGAGACTGTTATACAGTTCACGGTCATCTCAGCTTTTTTAAACAACTGTAAGAGTTGGCCAATGACTTGAGAACCATGACAGGAACTTTTACGAGTGTCACATAAGCTCAAGAGAAATAAGACCTACTGTATACTCTGTACAAATGACCTATATTACATCTCTCTTAGATGCAGAACATCTACATGAAATAAAATCTTGGCAAAAATTTCAACACATTGCTTGCCCCGCAGCACTAATTTTTGTCCCTTCACAAGCAAATTGCCCTGGATTTTAACTAATGAAAAAGCAGTTTGTTTTTAGAAAACATACTCATTATCAGCTAATATAACAGAAATGACCAGGAAGAGCCACGATTTAATATGGATTAAATGTGAATACAACTTAGAAGCTTTCTTCATGTTGAATTAGATAATCAAAACTATTAAACAGTATTTCAAAATGCTTTTCATAATCCCAGGACCATTAATGTCATGTTCAAATCACTGTGGATTTTTGTTGTTGTTGTTGCTTTTACTATTCATAGGGATACAATGAGTCATTGGCACATTTCCAGTGCAAGATGCATTTGAATAATACATGACATGCCCTTTAGCTAGCATCATGATGCCAGATTTAAAACAAGGTAAGAAGTTTCCTCCATGTACACTTGCAGTGTTCAGCTGTTCATAATCTATAGCGTTAACAATTTATCATCAAACCCAGCGACTTGCTGCCAACTTATCAAAGTGGCCACTGGATGCATATGATCAAGTCTGAGCATCTGGCTCTCCTCTGTTCCTGACATTAGCACAGACAACAGAATCAGTGGACTATTGAATGCAATTACAGTAAGCGAGACAGACAATAAAGATTGATAGCGCCTTCTCTTTTTATCACACACAAAACTAGTGGGGGTTAAAGCTTTGCCTTGAGCTGCCTTCATTTAACAATGATTGAAAATATGCAATTGTGTTGGTAAAACACTGTAGCCTGTACCACTTCATTTACTGGACACATTATCAAATTAAATGAAAAGTGAACTGCCAAAAGCAACAGTTATTATATATTAATGATGAATATTTACTTAGCATTGTTCACAAATCATACAGAGAACAGAATCCTTCTTGTTATCTTCTTTGCAGGTTACAGCTGAGTAGGCTTAACATTTCTATGTTTACGTTAAGTCTTCTGTCTACAAACCTCTAAATACAGACTTGCACGATTGGTTTTGTGACTATCCATGTGATTACAATGTGTAATTAATAAAATGCTTTAGTTGTAGATGAATCCTAATTATTGAAGAGCTCCCCCCACCTTTCTAACAGTTCCCATTCTTGTAGCTTTCTTTGTAGCAAGAGACACTTAGCCAGGAGTAGATGCTGTAACCAGAAGGTTAGGAACTCCAGCATCACTAAGATTCCAAAATATGGAATGTGAAGAAGACCTTCAAGATACAAACCACAAATATATATTTTGTATTTTTCTCCAAAGATTTTTGTTTTAGTACCCACGGAGGCTATAACAGTTCACCCATAATCAGACCTCCAAAATAAGATATGCACAAGGGGCAGAAGGCAAAATGGATCAGTTTAGAAGGAACTATTGAGCAGACAAGGGAAAATGGATCCTGTCTCTCAGTTCATATGGGAGGAAATTGCATTCTAAGCTAATACCAGTAAATCTGGGAACACAAAAGTAAGTGTCTTATTGTTAAGTAGACAAACATTTGGTGTGCATACTGGTGTGTCAGAAAGACTTGACGGCAGGCAGACATGTTGTTCAAAGTTATGTAGATTAATTCAAGGTTCTTTTAAACACACACACACACATCTGGCCCTTCCTTTCCAACAACAGGTACAGGAAAAGAAGGAGCTCATATATGAAATGTAATCAGATCTTTTTCTAAGACTGCAATAGCCTGAAAAATTCTGCAACATATCTCAAACAAAAAGAAAAGAAGAGGTAAAAGAAGAGGTGGAAAACCAGTCATGGGCTTTCTAAAACCACCCCACTGCTTATTCTGTAAACAATTAAATACATACTCAGAAGTGTTGACTTTGGAATTAGAGCATCGACCATATGCAGTTAATAGAAATAGCAGCATGAAGTATAGGATATTCAGCAAGTGTGGAAAACTCACCAAAGTAATAGCATCACCACAGTGGATTAAGAATCTGGAAGCCAAAAAGGAGCACTGAATCAGTATTCATGAATGTAAAGGAAACAATTAAGTTCTCTAGAATTTACCTTCAAGCAAAATTTAACTGAAATCACTCTTTCTAGGCATATTAAAATTGTAAGGTTCTCGTAGCCTTTAAATCCTTTGGAGATGAGAAGCCTTTGGCAGTTACTCTCAAACCCAACTAACTGCCAGACTTATCTCAGGAGCTTCATAAAATGCTAACCCCTGGATCTTAATCTTTGGGAGTTTCTTTTCAATACATTTTGGGTGGAGCAATAGTACACACTATCGAATATCAGGCCAATAATATATGGAAAGCAGAAGGAAAACCTATCTCCTATAAAGACACTGTCTGTGGTCTGTCTTTCTATCCATTCATATATTTTTATCAATATAAAAGTCAATCATATTTTCTAAAATCAATAATATTTTCAATCACTGAGGGGAGGCACATAATAAAAACTTAAATGAAAAAGAAATATATGTTGATGACTAAAAATCAACACACTCCGTACAATACAAATAAGGACATAAAATAATGCTCTTGCTAGGCCCTCAACAGCTGCCCCTCACAGAGTTAATTACTATTAAATATAGATGTGTCTTTACAGTCTCTTTATATATTCACTTATAATTTATTTGTGCATGCATTTTTCATAATCAAAATTGGACTGCACATACTGTTCTATAAATTAACTTTTTCACTTCATGTTATTCTGATTTATATCTAGATCTATCTAAAATTATCTATTTTTCAGGGCGCCTGGGTGGCACAGTTAGTTAAGCGACAGATTCTTAGTTTTAGCTCAGGCCATGATCTCAGGATCGTGGGATCGAGCCCTGCATTGGGCTCTATGCTCAGCATGGAATCTGCTGGAGATTCTCCTTCTACCTCTGACCATCCTGTTCGTACTATCTCTAAATAAAATCTTTAGAAATAAAAAAATAAAATTATCAATTTTTCTCATTATTTTTAATGGCTATATAATAGTCCATAGTATAAATAATCATAAATATTTTAGACTTGACCTTGCTTTCACTATTGTCCTAATGTATTAGTTGGTTTTAATTGTGCAAAAAAAAAAATGCTCTACGAACATCCTTATATTCTATCTTCATTTGCATGTTTTTTTGCAGTATAGAAATGGAATTTTTGCATAAAAGCTAAGAGAATTAAAAATTTTAATAGATACTGAAAATGCCCTTCCAAAGAGCTATATCATTTTCTACTCTTATAAAAAGTACAAAAAGGACTATTTCTTCACAACTCATGGATGCTAAATATTTTTCATAATTAAAAATTTTGCCAATTTAACATATTAAAAAGAGTATCTTAGGTCAGCTTGGTGATTCAGTAAATTGGGCCTCTGTCTTCAGCTCAGGTCATGATCCCAGGGTTCTGGATTAAGGCCCAAGTTGGGCTTCCTGCTCAGTGAGGAGAGCCTGCTTCTCCCTCTCCCTCTGCTGTACCCCCTGCTTGTGTTCTCTCTCTCTCTGTCAAATAAATAAATAAAATATTTTTCAAATAAGAGTATCTCACCTTTAATTTTTATTTTCAGCTCATTTCATAGGTTTATTAGTCATTCTCATTTCTTCCATGAACTAACTTCCTATTTCTATCCTATACCTATTTTTTTATTGTGTGATTGATCTTTTTCTTACTACTTTCTAAAAGTTTTTAACTTTGTATGTAATTTAAATCAGAGATTTTGTTTGTTCCTGAGAAGGGTCTTTCCCAATTGACAATTATAAAAATAATCTCTTGTGTTATATTTTCATATTTTTACAGTTATATACAGTATTAAAATATATATTTAAAAAATACTTCAGGTGATTCTTTTCATCATCCAGATACAGCAATTACTACACTGATTGCAATGAAGCAATCATTATTTATCTGTTAGCTTGAGATAATATACCCACCTCCTAGGATTATGGAGAGAAGTAAATAAGATAAAAAATATAAAGAGCCTAGCATGGGGTCTCCCATAGAGAAAATGCTCAATAAACATCCTATTAGTATCCTTGGTGTTATTATTTTAACATAGCTCCAACTCCTTGTTTTTGTATCCAATTCAAAGTGCCTACTTCCCAAGCTTCTCTCAAAAACTAAGGGCTATGTCTTGAAGTAGATTTTCACATGGGACAATTCCCTTTATGAAGCCAACAGCTCATTAAGGAAATGCAACCTAAAACAATAGGTAACAATAGATATTTCCTTAGTTAGAGGACTATTTCTAAAGTAGTTGAACCCTGAGGACCTTAAGAATAAAGTGCTGGCTGATGCAAGTTGATTACAGTACGGCATATTGAGTACTGCTGGCAACACCTGACCTAATCCCGAGAACTTGTTTGGGACTTAACTATACATTTCACAAAGACTTATGGATACCCTCTGTCTGATAGCCTGGTGCTGAATGTCCTGTGGCCCCTGCTGTGTCTGGGACTCCCAGACTCAGGTTGAGCCTCTGTCCAGTGGACAGGGAGAGAGTCTGGTGGCTTGTCTCACTCAGAGATCAGAGGGACACACACCTGGTATGTGCCACTCTTGCTTCAGAGACTGAGCTTCTCCAGAGGAAAACAAGTCAGGCTCCTGGGGACACTCAGGCTGCCAGAAGACCCCATGCCCTCTTTTCCAATGTCCCTCTGACTCATTAATTTTTGACCAAGGATCTTTGGATCTTTGGAGGACAGGAGATAACATTAAAGCCTGCTTTTGTTTTATCTAGGCTTTGTGAATCCAACTCTCTATCAAAGTCCACCTGAACTAACAGAAAAAGAACTTGCTCCTAGCTCCATCTCTAACAATCGATAATCAGAAGAAATTCAGGAAGAGTTTTTGTCCGGCACCAGTGGACAGTATAGCTTTCTGTAAGTGTTTGTGGCTTTTGTTGTTGTTGTTGGGTCAATTATTATTATTGAGCAATCTCTTAGGTTTGCTAGGGTTGCTATAACAATGTATCATAGACTGGGTGGTTTGATCGACAGAAATTTATTTCTCCTAGTTCTGGAGCCTGGGGAAGTCCAAGATCAAGGTGTGGGCAGAGTCAGTGTCTGGTGATGGCTCACTTTCCAGCTTGTAGATAGCTGCCTTTTGGCTGTATCACTTTTCCTTGGTGGTGCTCCTGAAGAGACAAAAATCTCTCTTTCTCTCATCTTTTTTTTTTTTTTTTTCTCTTTCTCTCGTCTTGTAAGGGCTCTAAGCCTAGCATGAGAGTCCCACCCTCATGATCTAATCTAAACCTTATTACTTCCCCAAAGGTCCTGCCTCCAAATACCATCACACTGGGGTTAGGACTTTATCATAAGAATTTGAGAAGCACATAAACATTCAGACCATAATTAGCATTTACTGTGAGTTCGGTGCCACGCTATGCATTTCACACATATCATCTCCATTAATCCTCCCAGCAACTCTTTGAAACAGTTCTACTTACTATTCACAATATACAGAGGCAGACCCAATCAAGGGAATAGTGTGGCTGAGCAACTTGCTCAAAGTCAGAGTTAGTATGTGTGGCACTGACTTGAAAACCTGCTTTCTTGGCCCCGGTGATAAAACCATGCCCTGCTGCCATGCTAGCCTAGTTGGAGAAAGAGATGACCTTCTCTTTTAAAAAAAATTCAGGCAAGATTTTTTTTTTTTCCTTAAATAAGTTTTTTTTTCTCTTTCCCCAACCCTCACTTCTTAAAACAACAAAACACAACCACCTACATTAATTGTAATAAATTACCTTCAATCAGTTCTAAATAAACATGCAAAAGAGAATGAAGCTTAGGGGAATGAATCTCTAAGTAAGAGAGTGGAAATGAATGGAAAAATATCATTCTACCAAATATTTTGGAAGCCTAGTTGTTAGAGGATGAACTGTGTGCTCCCAAGTTCTTATGTTAAAGCCCTAACCCTCTCAGAATGTAATCATATTTGGAGATAATGTCTTTAAAGAAATTATTAAGTTAAAACCAGGACTTTAGGGTTAGCCCTAATCCAATATGACTGGTGTCCTTACAGGAAGAGGAAATTTGGACACAAAGAGACACCAGACACATGCACAGGCAGAGGGACAACTGTGTGAGGACACAGGGAGAAGATGGACATTTTGCAAGCCAAGGAGAGAGGCCTCAGAAGAAATCAACCCTGCTGACCAACCTGAATCTCGGACTTCCAGCCTCTAAAATTGTGAGAAAATAAGTCTCTGTTACTCAAGCCATCTGGTGTGGCATTTTGTTATGGCAGTCCTAGAAAAATAATACACCAGTATTTCTGTCAAAGAAATGGGGTGATAGCGGGGGCGGGGGGGTATCCAGAATGCAGGAGTCACCAGGAATTTTGCCCTAAATCATGGTTTCTATACAGGCTACTATTAAGTTGCAAGGATTCTTTTATGGGATTAAAGTGGGGGTCTAAAGGGTACAAAGATAATATTAGCCCTGAGGAAAGTTAACTATTTGCTCTTGAAAATACCTCTAACCAGGACTTTGGAAATTCCATATATATAAATAGTCAGGTACCTTCTCCCTCTGTGGCTCTCCCTCTTCCTCTAAACATTTCATTCACCATCCCTATTGTGATTGTGATTGGCCTGTGGACTGCACAGGACAGGTGTGCTGATTACATATGAATACATTGACTACAGAGAAATGAGTGCAATAGAAACACGGCATGAGCTACTAACATCCAGTTTGGATTACATATTGGTTTAGTAGGACAAGTAGCAAGAATCAACTAATTTCTGCTACATGTGGTTTACCCACTCACATTACCTCATCACAGCCATGTCTCCTCTTTGCCATCAGTCAATGGGCTGGGAGCAAAACCAAACCCTGAACTGAACTGAAATGCACTCCCGATCACAGTCATGCTCCCCTAGGAACTGTGGGATAACTGGCTTTATACCAGGAGAAGTAAGCATTCCCTTATTTCTGCTCACTAACAACTTTTCCTTTCTTTTGATTGGATCTTAATGACCTAAGCCCTTTGCAAGAGGTTCATCTCTTTCATTGGGGGGCGACATGAACCCCCAAATGGCAGATAACACAGAGAAATAAATAAAATTTAGATGCAAAATAAAATCTATCTACTAACGTGTGTATACATGAATGTGTATCTCACTGGTATGCACCAGATTGGACTAAATGGCAGGAATTTCCCAAGGGAAGATAACCTCCAGATACTGCTACAAAGACTTTATTCCCCACACTCCACAAATTATTTAATTTAAACACTGCTTGATATGACTCTCTGAGGAGAAGGGTGTTTTCCCAGATCCATTTTTAATTTGTTGGTGTCTATAGACGCGTGTGTGCCTATAGAATTGACCTGACAAACGCACTTACTCCTTCAGAGTGTCTAAGCACAAGCTTCTGATTGCACAATCAGGGACTTCAAGTTGCTGTCTAAAAGTAGAAAAATGATGAGATTTATGTGTAATTTCTTCTCCTTTTTTGGTGAGAAAAAGGCAGAGATTCAGTTGTTTATCGGCTAAGGTTCCCACTCTGGACATTTTCCATTTTCTTGGGAGACACAACTAAATATTTTTTAAAAATCTTAGTGTGTGTGTGTGTGTGTGTGTGTGTGTGTGTGTATGTACCTCCACCACGATTAATTTCTCACATAGAAAATGGTCACATTCATTGATGCATTTTACTAAGGGAGGAGAAGCAATGCAAAGATTAAAGAATCGGTTTTCATCAGCATTGGGTAGTGCAGTATCATGGGCCACAGAGATAATTCATAGCATTCTTTTAATCTTTCTGTTCCTTCCACTAGCCTACCTTCTACCGCTTTTCTACTACATATTAATAAGGGAAGGATACCCAGTGAAACAAAACCCTGAGTGTCCTATTATGTATTTGCCAAACTTCATCATGAAAAATCTTGCTTTTTTAAAGAGTTTATAGGTCCCATTAAAGGATTCAAATTAATTTCTCCCCCAGACAGAATTTCTTTACATAAGGTTCCACAGAAGGGCTAACCCTGCCGCGAATGCAAACCTGGGCACATAGGGTCCACACTGGAGAGTCTTGTTATCTTGGCTAAATCAATTTAAGAGCAAATAAGCATTAGGCAATAATTTCAATATTAACTTACTCTTCTTACTTCTTCATCACAGCAAGCTAAAGTTATGTGAACTCCCTTTCACCCTTCACCTAGGCTTCCTCTATTCTCTCCCTATGTGGTGCCCTTCACACAAGTAAAGTGACCTCCTTCCTCCTACCAGCCTAGTTATTTATTGACATAAGCTTGCATTCTGGGGCATTATCAGCTTAATGCATAATTCAAAATCTCTCAGTTGTGGCCTGCACTTTTGCCTTATCCCCTGCATTCTGAATGAAAGATAAGGGGAAGTATTTCCAAAGTGGGCACACAAAAGCACTCCTGAACATTAACATTGCCTCCTTCCCCTCCCTTGTATGTCAGCCCACCCCCAGCCCTCAGAAAAATGTGCACCTTGCAGCTCACACACAACATACTCACAAAGGTACCATACTAAGAAGAAAACAATCCCAGAGATGGTCTTAAAGCTTACACTGAGTGGGGATCCAAGAACCTTTGGGATGAAGGGTCTCTAAAGTGGAAAAACTACAGTTATTACCTTAACAGTCACATTCTAGACTGGCAGCCAGATGTTTTCAGCAAAGCAATAGTTTCAAATCTCTGTAATTCAAAAAAAAGAAACACCAGCTTTAGAATTTTTTTTTTCCAGTGGGGCAGTGGAAGCTGTGTGTGTGGTGAGTGGGAGAGAAGAGGGTGAATGGGAAGAGAGAGCAGATGGAAAAGGCTTCTTAACATGTTGGAGGAAAGGGGAAAAGAAGCCAAAGGAAGAGGGAGGGGAGAGCAGGGCAAAAGGGAAAGAGAGAGGATGAAGGGTTAGAGTACAAACTGACTGGGGGCAGGAGAGGTAGAGAGACAAAAGTCTGTGAGGGTTTCAAGATCAGCTTTCTTAGGTTAATGTAGATAAGAATCAATTCAGTAAAAGCGGCTCAAGTGATTTTTTTTCCCATAGTGAATTGACTGCTTCTGGCTGAATTGATTAAATTAACTAGTTGTTGTTGTGGTTGTTGTTGCTTTTAATGATGTGTGAAGAGAGAAAATGAGTGCATAAGCCCACCTACAAATACACAGAACCAGGTAGCCTGTATGCTTGATTTGGACACATTAACAACTTTACCAAAATAAAAAACATACACACACTCATATATATGTATGCATATGTGTGTGTGTGGAAATGTTGAATTTTGTCAAAATTGCCATTGCTGTCCCCCAGAATATTCATAAGCATATACAATATACATACATAAATATTCTGAGTTGCATTCCTCCTATGGTCCAAAAATTTTTTGTCTTTTTGGAAAGCAGTTTATCCTTGACAAAGTAGGTATGCTGTATAAATGCATCCCGTACAATGTATCAGTACCATTTTTAAAAGTAAGGTTCACCTCCCCTAATGCACTTTTGTCAAAGTCAGAATATGATACTAAAAATCATAAAGTCGCCAATATCACTGGACTTATTACAAAATATGGGCTTCTAGTAGATGCTTTTTACATGCATTTCGAGTCCACCAAGTAATAATTCCTCCTTTTTTATAAACATAAAGACATGAATTATTAAAAAATTAAAGACATTTAGAATAATGGTCCTTTATACGCAAAGTATTTATTTCAACTTTCATCATTCATGTTTATTGCATTGATTTTTTTTTCATCAGTTTACTTAGTATTAGGCTTCCACTGAACTCATCAATAAGAAATGAATTTTGGTAACTTTCAAATCCACTATATTACTTTTCCTTTTATTTGTAGTGAATTTTTCTTCTCTCCATGGTATTACTGCAATAAGTCAGTCATTATTTCTTTATGTTTTCCCTTCTTTCTTTAGTATTTCATTTCCCTTTACAGCACATCTTGTGATCACAAAGAAAACAGAGACACTTATTTCTTTTAACAGTTGAAATTGCTGCAAGTGATTTAGCTGTCATTTAATTTGATTCCTCTCTTCTGTCTGTGGAGAAATATGTTTAATGTACTGGAAATTATGTTAATAAGAAAAAGCATTATCTCATTTAATGAAACAAATATACAAATATTTCAAAATAAAATAAAGAGGCAATCTTCACTGAGAAAAATGTCTCTTATGGTTTGCATAAAATAAACAAATGAGAAAAAATCACGAATACATTGAAACACTGACAAAAATTATGCCTACATTCAAAAGGGGACAGGAAGCTTGGTAACCGAATTACCCACAATTTAACCAAATTATTTTTTTAAAAAAAATTTGGGCACAGATTAAGGATCAAATTATTAATTTTATATTTCCATTACTTAAAGGAAGATTATTTTATTTTCCTAGAATGGACACTAGGTTTTTGAGAAGTTTTCTTTGTATTTTTTCTCTTCTATTCCAATTGGTCTTTCAATGATTGCTATTGCTTGCATTAATAATTATCAGCAATCTCATTGAAAATATGACCCAACCCGTGTAACTATAAGAAAGGTTAGAATTCCTTTGATTTTGCTAATCAAAACAGAGTCAATGAACTCGTTCCAAAGCTTTTATATATTAAAATTTATCTAATGCACAAAAAGGTTAAATAAATATTGTTAGTGATTTGAGCAAAACTTGAAGCAATTATGTAATAAAAGCATGACCACAGTAACAGAAACACATAATTAGCAATTTAATTACTGGCATGAAGACAAGCTAAAGATGTCAATAAAAAAAAATCTTTAGTGACAAGCCGATTTTATTCTCTTTACTACAATTTGTAAGAAATATTCACCACCTGATGGGCAAAACCATTTCTATACAAAATACCTACCCCTCCACACAGTACAATACCCAATTTAAAATATTTCTGATTTCCTATCATTGCATAGTGAATTATTACATTTTCTCCCATTTAGATTAGTACTTTTTTTTTCCTTTGAAAATACAGTATTTCCAGTCAGCAAGTAAAGAACATTATGTTTTTTTTTAAATGAGTTAAAATAGCAGGTGTTCTTTGTTTCAATTTCTTTATTTTTTCCAGCTTCAATAATATGCTTGACAGAAATGCTCCCCTGTATATGACATTCCAAATATCCTATCTTTTCTCATCTTCTAAGTTTCAGCTGAGAAGCACATATAAACCATGGACTGTTTTAAAAAGAGAGAAATTACAACTATAGTAGAAGTAGTCAAGCTAATTGGACATTCCTCCTGGTCTTTCACAATTTCTTTTTCTCCCTCGTATCTGTATTTAGAGTTTTAAGGTGGGAGGTAAAGGAGTGATACGATCCACCTTTACTTTTTCATCATGATTCCAACTTTCTGATTTTTAAACGGTCCCAAACTACTTATTTTAAAGCATTCAATGGATACTTACTACCTTATATGTCACTGGTATTTAACCAGTAGCAGAAAACAGATATCTCAAGATAGAACCATCCTGAAAGAAGCTTCATCTTATGATAAAAAGTGAATCATCTTGGCTGGTGTTCAACAGCCACTTGCACAAGCCGAGTGCATGGAGTGAAATCAGGAAAGCCAGACTTGCTAAGAAGTTTGGTCTATAAATACCCTTGGGGCATGATGGAATACGCTTGAAAAATAAACTCCGGACTCCGGCCACTAAGAACATAACAAATACTAATTCTTAATAACACTGCCTATTTTTATAATTAACCTACTGACTCTAATCATTTTGACACATAGTTCTAATCAGATATGCTAATTAAATATTCAATTCTTGACAGAAGAGTATATAATACTCAAAGTTTCTAAGGAAATTGAAAACGTTTTTATTTTATTTTTTCTTTTTTTTTTTTTTTAAAGATTTTATTTATTTATTTGACAGAGAGAGATCACAAGCAGGCAGAGAGGCAGGCAGAGAGAGAGGAGGAAGCAGGCTCCCCGCCGAGCAGAGAGCCCGATGTGGAGCTCGATCCCAGGACCCTGAGATCATGACCTGAGCCGAAGGCAGCAGCTTAACCACTGAGCCACCCAGGCGCCCCTTGAAAACGTTTTTAAAAAGTGTGTTTTACTTAGCTGTAACTTTATAAATGCAGAGAAAGCAAATAATTGGGAGATAACTTTTGGAACCTCTTGGCTAACGTACTGGTTACTACAACCATTCATTTCTTACATATATTTGGATTAAAGGTCCCTTGTTTCCATGAAAATTTCACTTTTCCAGGGAGCTTTTGATCACTGTACCTTAAATTATTTATCACCACCAGCTTCTAAGTTTCTGCTTTAACCATAAATCTAAACTTACCTGGATTTTTTTAATTGCCATCATCCAGGTTTGAAACTCTCCTTCCTTCTACAGGTAAGAGGTATCATGAATAGGTATGTTAATTTACAAACGTCCATGGAAGACCACCAACATTAGCCATTATGGAAGATATTTAGGCAGTGGTACCTGCCTTTGTGAAGCTTACAGTCTAGTTAGGAAGATGGTGTGCCCAAAGGTAATGCTGCCTCATAATTCAAATGTAGTTATAATAAATAGCCACACAGCTGATAAAATAAATACAAGAAGGTTCATAGAATAAAGGCAGCACAGTGCCTCTGTGGGCAGGCCCCCTTTATAAGTAAGTACCAGGGAGAGAATTTTATAAAGCTTTAAAATGCATATCTCATTTGAGCTAAGAGCTAAACAGCACCTCATAGAGGTGAAGAAACTGGCACTCAAAGAAGTTAATAATTTACCCAAGCAACCATGCATTCAAATGGGAACTCAATCATAGTTCTGTTGACTCTAAGTTCAAGGCATGAGGAAGAACACATCTGAGATGAAGGAATGATCGAAGAAGCATGTCAGGCAGAGGGGAATGGAAGAGATTTGTGAAACATGTGCAGGACAAAGGTGGTTTGCTTGCCTACAGAGAGCAATAGGAACAATGAGTGAAAGATTGGAAATAAAAAAGTTGAGAGCAACAGAAAATTGGGAATGTGTTCTCTAGACAGTGAGGAGACTTTGGTAGTTTCTGAACAGAATGATGGCATGATGAATGCAGAATGAAGTATGAACTGAAAAGATGAGAGAAAAGACAAAAAGTGAATGCTGTTGATTCTCCACTCAGAGCCCTTTACCAGAGGGCAGCCATCCCCCAGCTGCTGGTAGTGTTGACTGCTAAAGCCCTTGGCAGCCCCCTTTCCTACAGAATTGTTCCCAGCCTTGAGGATCCACTTTACCAGAGAGGTTAAAAGACCCTTAACTACCAACCCATACAAGGACTGCCCGAAATGGGAGATATAAAAGCCAGCTCCTTCAGCTTAAGGGGCATCAATTTTGCAGGCAAGCTGAAACTAGACTCTAGCTTATAGCACATGCCCTACCCTACTTTCTCATTCCCTTTCCTCCCCGCAATCCATCCTTGTGTCAGACTCTGCTGCTAGGGAACCTGACCAGAGAGGAGGTAGTGAGAGCCTGAACTATCTTCCTCTCTCTTGGGATGGGGAGGAAGACTCACATGATGTTAACAGGAGAGTGACAGCAGCTTTATTTACCCAGAAAATAACCAGTGCACAAGAAAAGCAACCAGGGCAAACATGAAGATGCGTTTTTTACTTTTCTGGTCTCCTTGTCTTTTTTTAATTGCTCAAAGAATGAAATTTGATGGTGTTGCTGGGGAAAAGTTTATAACTCAACCACTCTAGTCTGCATGGGAGATACAATGAAGCCTTCACTTTGAGTGGATATGGGGGGAAAAGGGAATATTATTTTATGATAGCAACCCACTAGAAACTTTGGTTTTCCCTGTCCAAATCCCAACTGAGTATTGCACAGCTCAGTAAATCATTAACTTCCATTTCTCACAAAATGGGAAACATTCCGGCTGTCTACAAAAAATACACTCTAAATTTAAATCTCTCCAAACTGTGGAATCAAAAAAGAAAAAGTAATATTTTATAATACTAGGAAACAAAAAAATTTTAAGTTTTTTCTTTAAATATAATAATCAGATTTCTCTTGCACCCAACATAAATACCACAGTACCTTGTATTCTTATATGATGCACTGATACTCTCCATTACACCATTTAGGGATATTAAATATTATTTATGTCTAGGGGAACTTTCCTATTCTCCTCTAAATGAAAACAAAAACAAACAAACAAACAAAAACCCACCCTGGTGCTATTTAGGATGATTATTTGCCACAAAAAGAAATGAACTCTCAGAGCATAAATTCTAGAATACCTCACAACAGTTCTATAATGAGGGAGGGAAGCACAGAGGGAAAGGGAGAGAGGAAAGAGAGGGACAGGAATGACCCAGGGGAGAATATGAACATGTTGTGCCTAAACCACAAAACTTCATGAGCTAATATAGCTTGAATTTCCTTTTCTCCTTAATGAGAATCCTTCAGTTTTCATGAGAGATTTCTTTAAAACAATTAGGATCTAATCAACATTTCTCCCTCTTTTCCTATATTGATAACTATCTGATGGCCAATCTTTTTTTCCTATCATGGAGTCTGGTAACAAATGTACACCCAGAACAAATGTCCTATCTATGCAGTGGGATCAGATGATTATTTGTAAAACTTAATAGAGATGTCAAAGAGAATGCTAAAACTCAACAACAGTGTTCTCAAACTTGAGCAAGCTTAACCTGGGAAGCCTGTGAAAATACAGATTCACACTCTGCCACACTTTCACCATCTTGGATTCAGTAGATCTGAGGACTGGGCAGATATCTCTGTTTAGTAGGCACTGTGTGTCATTCTGGTACAGATGCCTGCAGAACAGACCTTAAAAGCCACTCCTATAGTGATCCCATACTAGTCTTTGAACTTTATGTGTAGTTCATAATTTCCCTTCTACAAAACCTCTTCTCTAGGCTAGATGAGTGTGTTATGGTGATGACACTAAAGGAGACACAGAATCTAAAAAGGGAAACTGAATTGTTTTGGTAGGGGAAGGGGGAATGGAGATAATGAATTTGAGATTGGAAGGGTATAGTTTTAGGTACTGTATGTTTGACTGCTCCTAAGTCACAAAATTCCTTGCTTTAAACAATGACAGGTATCTTGAAATGTACTCCCACATGGAGGGAGAACATCCCCAGTCAACAGAATAAAAGACAACCCCTGAACATTGATATTGCCCTTGAAATACAGCTACCAACTTCCCCTAAACAAATAGTGGTCCTTAAATTATATTATACTGTTTGGAGATTGAACTTAGTTCTCAGATAAGTTTTGAGAATGGACTCTAATTATTTACAGTGATGCATTTTAAAATTGAGTAACCTTTGCCTAAATGCACAATTAGCTAAGCGTAAACAATACATTTGTTGCTGACTTGTTTTCCCTCAAAAAGAAATACTCAGAAAAACATATTTCACTTTCCTTTGGGATAAGGTAATCCCTCCTTAGCATTATGTAGGACACATAATTGTGCAACAACAGGGATACACGGTTCCTCTTATTTCTGGCAGTTTCTTAAAATAAACATTAAGGTCCACTAAAATGAACCCCAATGGTAATGGCAATGATGAAAATAAAAGAGGCAAACCTTAATACATTTAAATGTAAAGACAAATTAATAGTAAATGCTTTCTCAAAACACTATCTCTGGGGCAAGTATAATGAAGCTGAAATTCAAAGGGCTAGCATACTGTGGGTTGCGTGGAAAGAGGTGCCATGGAGAAAGGTACTTTTTTTTTTCTTTATTGAATGTAATCCAACAAAGATTTGGCAGACTACATATTTAAAAGGTTGGGAATGCTTGCAGAAATTGATTCATTCACACTGTTGTGAATCATTTAGCACACACTTCAGAGAGAGTTTAGCATCTTAGTCTCTGCCTCCCACTTCCTAAGAAAGGCTGTTAATCAAAATGGAAGACTCGTAGAGGTAGCCTTGGGAATGGGACAAAAGGATGAGAAGGAAGGCACACCATGTGGCATGATTTTCTCCTCTAAGGGCAGTTTGGTCTTTTTTGTTTTCCTTTGAGGGTGGAATGTTTAGTGCACCTAAATTAATACATAGATTCTCAGACTGGGGTCATGCTTTTGAATGAGCCTGAGTCAAAAAGTATACTGCCTATTTCACTTAAACGTAGCTCTTCTCCAAACTGTAAGATTATGAAGTAAAAAAAGAGCATAATTACAAAATATCTAAATTAAATGATTAAAAATCCTCTATATTTGCCAAAATCTTGTCATGATTACGAAATAGAATTAAGTATTTTTCTTTAAAGAAAAAAATTTATATGCCATCTTAACACATTTTTAAAAAAATAATGAATCTACTAATCCAGTGGTGGACTTTAGACTAGGACATTAGAAACAGACCATGTAAAAGCTGAAGTTCATACATATGCAAATACATGAAACTAACAATTTAATAAGGTCGATAAAATTTGCTATATTTCTTTTATTTTCAAAATGCCAGTAAATTTACTAGTACTTTAAAAATAAAAGATGATAAATTACCAGTTACATAAAATGTACAAGTGAAAAATTGCTAATGGTTAGGGTTGATAAATGATGTTTTCAAATAATTAAACAAAAAAAATCATAGTAAAGTAATCATAGTAAAGAAAAAATACAGAGATGTATTTACTTTCAGAAAGATGGACAAAAACAAATGTCAGCATTTATAAAGCCAAAGTAAGATGAGCAATAGCACTGGATGGAACCTGGAAGTGCACTCACCGCACCTTTTACATTGAATTCCTCATCCACTCTACCATGGCCACTATTCACAAGGTTACACTTCTGGATATGCGCCCTAGCCCCAGAAGGTCTTGTCTCACGACTACAGCAATATAAGAAAGCTGAACATATATTAAAGATGAACATCACATTCATCTAGGAAAAAATAGTAATAGGAAGGGAAAAGTGAAGAGGAGGAATTTATTTTTTAAGTATCTGCAAAGAACACACAAGTAATTCAAATAACAGCTCATTTAAAGGTCACTTACATTTGGTTTTAAGATGCATAATATACCTACTGATAATCCATTTTAATCTATTCCTTTGGTAGACAGAAAGAAAAGAAAAAAAATGAGAGACAAATTTACTGCTTTGTCATTTGGCCCAAAGCAGCAACTGTGATCCTTAATTCTTAAAACACTTCTTTCATGCCTTCAATACATGAAATCTGTTAAGTTCTTTACTCTCATAACCACCCTATTCCTATCACCATTTTAAAGATGAGGATGAGTGGGAAGAGTGGGTGAGCCACTCCTCAGGCTTTGCACATTCAACGCCCTGTCTTCACCAGTTCTTGCTCTAAATCAAAGGCAGGGAGAAGACACGCAGGGCAGCATCGTTTTCATATTCAACTTGGTCAAAGCTTCTGTTCTCAAGCCTCGGTCAAGTGCCTCATTCTCAGTGTAAGTAGGTTACAAAATTGAATTTCATACCATAGATTCTCCTTCCCTCCATGTATATAATTAATTTTCATTTGTGTAAGAGTAGCAATCTGTGACTAAAAATGTGGAGGCTGAAAAAGTGATTCCTGTAAGACTGAGGATGAACTTGTATGTTGTTTCATTTTAAATAGTGGTTCTCAACCTGGCTGCACAATTAGAATTACCTGGAGAGCTTTTAAAAAAAAAAATCCTTGCCCAGGCCCTATCCCCAGAGAAGCTGACTTAATGGGCTAGGGTGGGGCCCAGGCACTGATTTATTTATTTATTTATTTCCCCTCAAAAGCTCCCCAGGTGACTCTAATGTGCAGCCAGGGTTGAGACCCACTGATTTTACAGCCCGAGTACTACAGCCAATGTAGAACTACATTTCTAACTTATGTTATACAATAGATTTATGCTGGTAAGCAAGTGCATCTTAGTTTACAAGCAATAAAATGGGAATAATGATAAGTATTACATACCAAAGCTATCCCTTTCAGATGTCCGTTTACCTGAAGCTCCAGGCACGCATTTTGATATCTTAGAGGAGAGGAAGTAAAACATGAGTATAAAAATAAAAGAATATTATTAGCACCAGTTCTTGGAAAAAAATGTTCTCCAATTAGACATGGGGAACAAATGTATTTGATAAATATATGTTAAAAGCTAACTTAGAATTGTTTTTAAATTGCATTTTTTCAACATCTCATTTCAAGTTCACATTTACTTTCATACAATTTAAGATCCTTTGAGGCAATGAGGTATTGTTATAAGATGGATGGATTCACCTTCCAACATATTAGGATAATGACACTGCCCGTATTCAGGCTTCAACCTTTACCTGAGAAATCTCTGCTAGGAAAAATTCCAGCCCTGAGAGATATGTGTCAAAACTTAATTGTTCAACTTCTCAAGTAAAAAGTTACAAAAATATGATAGCAGACCACCATTTTCTCTTAATTTTTAAGGAAAAGTATTCCAAATATTAACAACGTTCAAATGTATTCTCGCTTCACTGATGTTTTTTAGGATCCCAGTTATAGCATGGTGTTAATAGCAGCACGGTGAATGCCTTAAAGTAAAATCAGCAGGGCAGGTATTTCATTAAACAGATGCCTTTTTAACTCTAGTGGTAGGACTGGATGACATGATAATTATGTTATATAGAGATTTATTACATTTTGATATCAGGCAACATCCCTTGGCCTATATTTGTATCTGTGATATACCTGAGGTTTTCACAGAATGCAAGACGAGTACAAGAGTGATGAGGAGCTCAAACACAATGCTTGACCTAAATACATTATGTAGCACTGGGTATCTGTTAAATAGGTCAGCCTGGGCTCTTAAAAGTTATGCAAAACTTATTTCTGCCACACAAGAGATATGTCACTAGTCAAGCTGTATAAAAATCAGCTTTCTAGGCAGGAAGAAAATGCTCCTCTTCATTGGTGGGAAAAAAACTCTTTTACCATACATAAAATGTCTTAAATACTATACTATCCTTGTCATATGTCTCTAGGCCACAGAAAGTAATAAAAGCAATGAGCCTGATGAAATGCTAACAATTCCAGGATTCCTTTAAGTGGATGGGAGTTCTGTGAGCAGTGCTACAGAAATTCTTATTCTTCCAGCAAAAGCAAATGGGATTTTGAAGGTGCACAAGGTTTAGCTAACTAAACCAAAGTGATGCCTATTGTCACAGGATGCAGACCTGACTGATGGCTTTTTAGTAGTGACGAAACATGGAAAGTTCGCTCATCAGGGCTAAGACGGTTCCACCTGCACCTCCATTCCTACTTTCGTCAAAGCTGTCTTATTCTTGCTCACTGTGGCTCCACTACCTACCTTAGGTGTACACGCCATTATTTTTAAAACATCAAATAAATCGAAGACTCACAAAACTCTTCCCCTGCTCAAATAAATGATACATGATGGTTCTAAGGTCTCTGCCTGACCACTAGGCACTAAAAACAGAACCAGTAGTTCTCAAAGGTAGTACCAGGGATCAGCAGCATCAATACCAACTGAGAAATTGTTAAAAATGCAAATTAAAACCTACCCTCCACCCCTCCCACCCCCGGAGATCCATGAATTAGAAACTCTGGAGTTGGGGTGAGGTGATCAGTGCTTTAATGGGCCTTCCAGTTTGAGAATCCCTGAACTGAACCATCAGTAACTTAGCTTGAGAGTAGACATAACAGTTTCAAATTAACAAAATAATTCTTAATCATCCTTACAATTAGGGACAAAAATCAAGGTACAGAATATTTTCCATCCTCATATTAGCCAACATCAACCTCTTTCTCCAAATGAACTTTTTATAAACAGTAAACAAGTCCAATGTTTCTAAGAAGTCCAAAAACATTTTCAACTTGAACTTAAAAACTCAGGCTTTTCTGCTTCTGGAAATATGAATTATGGCAGTGCACTTGTTCAGAAGAAATAATGTGGAAAAATAACAGCAAACTGTTCAAATTGCTCAGTAATCATACAGCTGAACCCTTAGGGATTAAAAAAATTCAACAGAAGTTAATAAGAATGGTAATTCATAGTAAGATGCCATTTGTGGGCATTAAAAAAAACCAACCAACAAACAAAAACACTTTCTTGAAGAGTGACCCTTCACAGGTAGGCACTCAGAATATAAATTCCCCAAATCCACGTAGATTAGTGAGCATAATAATACACACTGTTTGAATGTTTGGTCCTGATCAGTAGCTCGTATATGCTAACATAAATCCTTCTCAAAGAAGTACTGAGATTTTACCTCTCAGCTTATTACCTTCCACACACTCTTCGTTGGTTTAGTTTAATGTATTTGAGTTCCATTTCTGAGAACACAAACTCTTATGATTTTTGCACGATTGAAAGACGTTCATTAAAAAGACAGGAAATGAAGTATATGCAAATTTGAAGCAAGCTAATAAAATAAATTTCTTTAAAGAAAAAAAAAAAAAACTATCTGTTCCCGGCAACACACTGAAAACAAAACTCTGAGCAAAACAGATCGCAGCTGCTCAACTAAACTGCAATACGCTCTGGGAAATGGCATCCACCTTATCCCATACACCTGTTTGCCGACAGTGAGGCAGCAGCAAAATCTGCATGAGGAAATTCAAAGGCAAAAAGTAAACAAGCTTCTTCATTCTGCATTATCACACTAGACTCTAAAACAGGTTTTTACTACTAGCTTCTTGCTGATATGCTGAACTTCACGGAGGTTAGTCACATACTGCAGGTAGCTTCTGAGTCAAATTCAGTTCCTCTGGGACAAGTGATTATTTTCTTCTCTCTCTGACCTAGTGAATGCAGCAATGCTCCACACATACAGTATTTCTGCCCTAAAGGCATTTATGTCCCACCACCTTACCCCCTAATGCTTATAATAATGCTAGGCAAAGTGACAAAAATAAGTCTGCCGTTAGTTTGCATATCGAAAAACAAAATACATACAATGCTGCTGCTGTTTTTATTGCTTTGTTATTTCATCATTATTCACCACAGTTCTTGCCTTCATTTGCAGAGTTTGGATTTTAATGTAATGGCCATTCAATAAAAATGTTGCTTTTAAAGGGTTTGCATATCATCCCATTTTCTCTTCAACCCTTCAGCAACCATATGGCAAGCAATCAGGTCTGCAATCACTAGGTCCATATTATGTAGAGCATGATTTCAGCATTATGCTATTACCCATCTGTTTCTGTAGAAAAAGACATGAACCCGTGTATAAGAGGTCAGTGGTTTCATTGCACACCGTATTCCAGAAATCTATCTCTGTTCACTTGAGATCACTTTTGTGATTTACTCTAGTCTCCAGGCCAGACTTTCTCTCCCTCTCTCCTTTTTTTTTTTTTAAAGAAATACAGACTATCAGCACAATTTGTCTGTCTGCCTATTGTATAAAATTATTTGTAACTGTCAGAGTAGGCACTTAAACTTTCTTACTTAAGGATATTTATCCAGAGATTCTGCACTTAAAAAAAAAAAATGTGGGCGGTGGAGAGAAGAGAAATCAATCTCACCTGATTTTACATTTTTAACTGTCTACATAATAAAGATGACAGAATTTTCAGGCAGAAGCAGACACAGAAGAGAAAGTTCAGGCTTCTGCCTCCAATTTGAAGGCTCCTGGCACCAGCCTAGACTAACCAATTCTTCTGGGCTCAAGGAACGATTCCCACATATGTATATATGTATATTTTATATCTGTATATATGTCTGCCCTGTGGGTTCACATACATAATTTTTGAATGGTAGACCTAATTTGAGTGTTCAGTGTTAATTCAGTGGAATGTGTACTTCGGTATTTCATAGTTGGAGCACTATAATGAACTTCAGTTGCAATCAGTTATGCCTATGAAAAGACTCAAAAGTTTGAAATTCCTTATATTGTAATAAGTCAATGACTTTGTTAAGTAAAACTTGCTACAAAATACTTCCACTGTCTTTTATACTGGCTCAAGCTATTACTGGCTTGAAATTGATTTAGGAAGCAGGACAGGAACACGCCAAATGGGTATGAAGCCCCAGGCACAGAATCTTTTTCTAAATCAATTTTGAGGCCGTCAGGAGTGACTCAGAGCAGATATGCTTTTCTGCCCTATCCAGTGGTTCTAAACCTGGCTGCATATTGCAATCAGCTGGAGATTTTTAAGAATTCTGACTCCTGGGTCCAAAGATGCTAACTTAATTAATCTGGGTACAGCATGGACAGCCAGATTTTTAAAAGCTCCCCAAGTATTTTTATTGTACAGCCCAGCTTCAGACCCTCTGGTCCAATAAGACATAACTAAACAAAGATCATCTTACCTCATTTCACTATTCAAAAAAATCTAGTAACTGGGTAGGGTGTAAATACTATAAAAAATAATGCAAACTGTAAAATGTTCAAGGTATAAGGAGGTAAAAAAAATTACAGGCTGACAATCATCAGTTGTAAAATAAATGCTATTCAGTGGTAGAAAGAACAGAGGCAAGACTTCTATATAAGTTTGGCCTACAGTTTTATCTATAACTTTTAAGAAACTTGAATGCCATAAAACATGCATAAACAATGTTAATGCTGGAACTTTATTAAGATGCTGTCAAATTTAACTAAAATTCTATAATTAATAAAGTTGATTACAATGTAATAGTTGAAAAAAACTAAAGCCAAATTGCTCAGTGTTTATTATATACATAGGAATAATTATTCACTTAAAAATTATACAGAAAAGGGGCACCTGGGTGGCTCAGTGGGTTAAGCCACTGCCTTTGGCTCAGGTCATATTCTCAGGGTCCTGGGATTGAGCCCTGCATCGGGCTCTCTGCTCAGCGGGGAGCCTGCTTCCTCCTCTCTCTCTTCCTGCCTCTCTGCCTGCTTGTGATCTCGTTCTGTCAAATAAATAAATAAAATCTTTTAAAAAAATTATACAGAAAAAGGCTACACGTCCCTTTCACAGATAACTTCTATGACCATAAACTCTTAAAGTTTTGATACATGTTGTATTTTGAAATTAACATTCTTAAGGGCAAATACTTTGGAAAACAAAACTGAATTATTCACTGGTTTTTAAAAGATAAAGTTTCAATTACATTAATGTTTAACACAATTGGCTACAAGCAAGAAAGTCTAGAATTAAGGCTGATGCCCAGAACCTAATTAACTCACAGAACTGAACCAGATACATGGATACACAGCAAGTTGGTTTATACCGAGGCTGTTGGGATTCTTTCCGGAAAATACCCTGCCCACCCCAACAACCAGTTCACAAACAAATGAATGAATAATAGATAAATAAGAAAAACCTACCAAACCTTCCTGATCAGGAAAAGCAGAAAGGATCAATGAGAAAATTATAGTTTCTCCTTCTCCGTCTTCCAACACAACTTCCTTCACTGCTGTGCTTTTTTACCCAAGGTTTATGCTTTCACACCTCTCAACCCCTCTCCACACATCAAAATCTATCACAATTCATCCAAAGAGTAAATGCAGGAAAAGAATTACAATGTAATGTCACTCAGATGATCTCTATATAATCAAGACCCAAAGGCTTACGTGGCTGGAACTTGAATAGCAGTGCTGAAGTACCAATGTGAGCGGAACTGTACCAGGGCATGGAGAAAACACACCCCTAGGTAGACTAACTCCATCTTCCTGTGGCCATGGTCACAGCCACCCACAAAAACACATCTTTAGGCAGAAGATGCAGTTGGCAGGACTCTCATCTTACAGCGATGTGCCCCTATTTGCACTGAGAATGACAAACTCAGTTATCTCACTTCTGTGGGATGACACCGGCTCGAGGGAAGCTGATCCATAGATTCTAGTGGGGCACTGTAAACAACTACATGTTACTCCCATCTTTCCTTTAGGTATAGCTTTCAATGTTACTATTCCTTAATCATTTACTCCCTATTTACTCCCATTCACCCTCTACTGGGCATGCCCCCAAAGGCAGGAACCAGCTGAATCAGTTTGGTTAAGAGGAAATGAGCAATCCACTCTTCTTAGTGGTACAAAAAGGTCTATATTCATCCTTTCCAATGTCACTCAGAATGGAAACAAAATGTGTTGATTGATTATATGTTGATATAACAGTCATTACTCATTATAAGAAATCATTTCCAAAAGTGATTTGAACTGGGTTACAATATAGAACATACATACAATAAGATTAAATCATTTTAAGTATTCACAGAGAGAAAAGGAAATATTTCAGTTGTGAAGGTCAAAATAGTTGTCAAAAAAATTGGGCCCTGTGCTTCCTAACAGGAAAAGAGGTGAAAAGAGAGAAACACTGGTAATTTATATAAGCTGTATTATCATAAAAACAGGAGCACAACAGTTCTTCAAGTTAGAAGATTTTTTCTGGCATTGAATTTTAGAAAGCTGCCTCATGGGAATATTATAAAGGTGGCATTGACAAGCATAATGGGCACTGTCCTCAACAATCTCTTTTACTGCAAAAGAAGACACAGCTACTAGATGTCTGTGCATGGATTTTCTGTACCTTCTTCTCCTTCGGCTTCTGCTTCTTATTCATATTTTCTCTTCACCTTTATTTCCAACATATTATGTTAGTTTCCTTAATTATTATTACCTTTAAAGTATTGTATTACATATATTTTATAAGCCACCTTTAACTTTTTTATTGTAACAATGCAGATGATAGAAAGTAAGTAACTATAGTTTTAAAGAGTTAATGAAGAAGTCCATCAGGTTTGTGACGCGACACTTAGCTAGAACTCTTGCAATTCATTTTGGGATATCTGGATAATCGTGTATTGTCATAATCTAGGGGTCATCACAGAAACATAACGGTCAAGAGTCTAAGCATCAGACTCCAACGCACTGCTTTTCAAACTTTAATGTGCTTGTGAGTCACCTGCTAAAGACAAAAATTCTGATTGAGTAGCTAGTTCTGGGTTTAGCTCTGAGATTTTCCATTTGTAACAAGCTCCAAGGTAATGTCATGAATACTGCTAGTGTACAGACAATATTTTGAATAGCAAGAATAGACAGACAATGATGGGTTGCACTTTCTAATCAGGGCACAAGTATTCTACATTGCTAACTAGAATTCACAAGCCTGGGAAAATAAGTGAACAGGTAGTAGAGTTTCATTTGATTGAGAAAGCCTAGCCATATAGACTCTGCATGCAAGTAAACTATCCATCTGTGAGTGCTCTTGGCTATATGTGAAAAAAGCTCCTGTCTCAAATTTCACACATCATTTGTCTGCCTAATTGCTAATAGGTGTTAGTTGTTTACAAATTTTGTCTTCAGCCAACTGAGATAGTAAGCATCTTGAGGACAAATACTATGTTTATACATCTCTGTTATCCCCCACTCCTCCCAATCAATAGTAATTACAGGTGTTTCACAAATAAGTGCTGGTTATAATGGAATAGCCAGTCAATAACCAAAATATAATGCTATGGCTCTACCCCAGGTAAGTCACAAACAGTATTCGAGTTTGAAAATCATTAAAATCTCAATCTTAAAAGTGTCAAAACATTTTAAGGACAGAGAATGAGTAAAACTGGGAGTCTTTAGCTGACAAAGATCACATTGAATTTCATGATCTATAGATCTGCTCAAAAAGCCGTTCATTCATTCATGAATTCATTAAAATATTTAGTGAGCATCTCATTGCTTACAGACTGTTGAAACTGATTGAAATAAGGTTGACGAATAATTAAAATTCCAAAAGAATAAAAAGAAACTAAAGTACTGTGTTAGTCTGGGTCTTCTGAGAAGCAGATCCCAAAATGTGATTTTAGGAGAGGCAAGGAGAGCCCTTAGAACATGATGCAGTTTGAACATGAGGGAAGAAGGGATGGACGGAAGCTTCCTAGACTGCTCTGCTAAGAAGGTTCAGCAAGCCATGGGGAGTCCTTGTGGCAAAGTCAGCTGTCAAAGCTGATTCAAATGTCCCAGGAACTGCCCTGACTTGGTACACCACCCAAGTTCAGTGGTGAGCCACGTAGGAGGCATGGCCTTGGAGCAAACTCAGAAGTGGATTTCAGAGCAGTAAAGCTGGGGTCCTCAGTCAGTTGCACTCCCAGGAGTTGCAGATATATCCTCATGGCTGCCACAGGCACTGCACAGATGTTGATACACATACAAAGCTACTAATGGACTTTTGACACATTCAGAGGTAGGAAGAGATATAAAGAACGTTCTAATTTGATACCAACGCACAAAACAAAGTGAGACTGCGGACGTGGTATACTCAAATGTATGTGTATCAGTTAATACACTCAATAAAACCATAGGTGGCTCACTATAATGAAAAAATATTAGTACTATATGCTTTAACAGATTCCTCTGTTCAGATTGTATCATTTGAGATTCCTGAGCCATGTAAGATACTACAGGGATCCAGCAAAAGAAAATAACACACATACAGAACTTAAACCATGTTAAATACTTAGCTCCAAATCTTTGTTCTACTTGATTTATTTTTTAGACTCTATGGTCACTTATAATCCTTCTGTTTATCTTATAGAAATGGTATTTTACTTATATTTGTAGTAAATTTAAAATTGTTCGATGTAATTTTTGTATGCTATTCAAAACAGACTCAAAGCTGGAAGAATTTAAGATGGGTTTTTATTCACTATTTTTAAAATAGCATAGTTGTTTATTATTTTCTTTATATATTATCTACCAGTCGCCAATTGAGTTGGGATGAATTTGAGAGTATTATATACTTAATACTTTCCAAATAAGCCTGTATTATATTGGTTATCAAGTCTATTTTTTGATATCTAGTAAAAAAAATCTATTTTTCTAGTTCTTCTAAAAGTCTTTTGTATCTGAGACCAATATTTTATTTTTTGGCAAAAATAATGTATAATTCCACACTCTCTGATCACAATTTCCCAGTTCAGTATTAAATGCACTAGGGTACATTTTAACTTCGATTTGTTATACCAATCAAATTTTATAATCCATTTCATTTGGTTGCCTGCATTGCCATTCTGTGGCCAGCTATGAATCAGTTTCCCCTGGGTATAGATATGATTGCCCAGTTTGATGTTCAAAAGAGTCTGGATGAGCACATTTTTGGTCCCTTGGATTGTCCATTCTCATGCCCAAAGAGGTACACGGCAGGTTAGGAGGGCACTGTCATAGCTAAACTGTTTGATCCCTGCTGCTGTTTCCCAAAGATATAGAAATAAAAGATGCCTGTGGCTCCTCTATTATTCCATTTTGTCTTGTTTTAAATGTGATGGCCTAACCTTTCACACAAGCAGCAGGGAACTTTGAACTTTTCAGAATTCATTTAAAAATATTCAGCTCAGTATTTGTTAATGATATAAAATTATATCGCCACACAATTTACCATGGACCTTGAAAATATGAAATAATTTACAAGTCTAAAGGAATCTTTTTCCTTCCAAACCTGGGAATAAAACTTCAAGAGAATAAAATCTCTCAAATAAGATCTCAAGATATTACAGTCAGAAATGGAGAGAGCGTATGTCAAAACCCAATTCTTATGGGAAGAGGTCAAACTCCAGAGCTAGGAGAAATCTGACACGTTTTTCTGTGATTAGGTCATATGAGAATGCTTGGGGTAAGAGAGACAGAAGAAAGTCATGTGGAGTGTTATATCCTTGTCATCAACGAATGTTTGCCACATTTATACACACACACCATACATACATACGCATGTATATGTATGTATATTTCATAACAAACACATTGGAATGAGGTCTTTTCCAACATTCTGTGCTTATCCCAATTAAACATTTGAGGGGGTGGACTCAAAAGCCAAACAGTCTTAGCAACAAGATTATAAAGCCTTCCTATTTGGATACACCGAATGCAAACCAGCGCTTGAAATAACAAGAGAAAAAGAAAAACAAAAAGAAGAAAACAAAAGAAGGCAATACTTAGTGTGAGAGCCCCAAAACGGGTTATTGTTTCTTGGAGGAGAGGTTCACGTTTAATTAGCTGTACTATGTTTTTATAACTCACATTAAAACAAAAAAAATTTTTTAAAGTCAAACTGAAGAGATTCTCAATTACTAATCAATGTGGTTATAAATCTGTACATCAAATTTTACTGTTCCATCCTCATGTAAATTTGCCACATCAGAATTCTGCACAAAAAAAGTAAAATATATTTATTTAAGGGATCATCAAGTTATAACCATGTAATTCCATGACTATGCTCTTAAACTTTTGAAAATAACTCCTTGGGACTTTTTAAAATTGATACGGAATGATTAAAAAATGATAATAACGACAACATAACAACAACAATTGTACATCAGCAGCAACAAAACATCCCTCTTAAGAAAAATCTCTGACTTTGACCACTTAGATATCAAAGAACGGCAAACATGTGGCATGTCTGTTGTCACTCCACTCTCCTATCACCACGGCATACATTGATAATCAATATAAGGAGGCTCTTGCAACTAATCTCAGACTTATCTCAGAAGCCTCAATATAGCACCAGAAGCAGCCACTGCCAATCAATAGGATTTGGCAGGTGATTTTAAACCTCTTTGCCATTGCAAACTTAAAGCATGTATTTTTTTGGAATGCCCAGTTTAGCATATATAGATAGATAGATAGATAGACACACACCATGGTATTATTCTGTGTGTGTGTGTGTGTGTGTGTGAAGAGACAAAAAAAGTCTCATATGCCTTAAAGTCATTATAAATTCTACAGAGACAAAGAACATGCTTCTATTCCTCTAGCAACCCCTTGGGCACCTAGCACAGTGCTTGGCTCGTATTTGTTAATTAATAAATATTTGTTGACTTTTCATTAAAAACAAAACAAAACATTGGGTCTCCCAGTAAGGTTCTTGTTATATTTGTCACAGTTTGCTTGCTTGATTACAGCAATATATAATGACCCAACTGAAATAAAAATTAAAACTATGACACCCAAAAATAACTGGAATGTTTGAGTGAGTATAGAAATACTGGTCTACAATCTCCCATCTGCAACTCTGAAAACAAAAAGCTCTGAAAGGTTTTTCATAACTCATGTGGCAGCAAAACCAGACCTGAACTAATTTCAAGGAGATTATTTCCAGTCTCTATTCATCCCACTCAGTGTGAATATTCATACATTGCAATGCAGAAATATGAATGTGTTTGATTATAGGGTGCTGCCCCAGACCCAGCTGGAGGTATTGCGTAATCTGTGGTACATGCACCATATTACCTTTCTAAAATAGAAAATTTCGGAGCGCAAAAATACATCTGCCCCAGGGGCTTTGGGTAAGGGACTACAGACCTGTGTTTATGAACTTCCTGCAACTCAATCCCTAACCTATTTCGCAAATGAGGTACATCACTTAGTCTCATTAAACAATTTTTAAAGAAGAGATATTTGAAAGAGACAATGTTAAACAAATCAACTTTTATGCCACATCTGCTCATTTCCTACTACATAGTGTTGAAGAGATGATGAATCTAAATTGGGGATCCCTATACACTGGGAACTTATTTCCCATCATTTCTGCTTAAAGGTATTTGCAATCTATGTACAGCCACTGGGAATTTCACACTCCCTCTACTGGATTTTCAGAATAAATCCCATGTGAAAGACCGGTTAAATCATAGTAGAATTTCATTTAAACATATATAACAATATATATACAAACACATATAACAATATAATTAAAATATATAACAATGCGTGATAGCTTAATAGGTTTCCCTCATCAATGTTCCCTTGATGACCTGGCTTCATTGAAAATACTAATATGTACATGTGAAAGAAATAAATCTTTGTAAATTATTTTTAATGTCTTAAATATAAAAAGAAACTTATTTGAACCATACAAAATGAAAAGGAACAAAAAGAATCAAAAACGTGATTTTCAGTTTTTAAAACCAGAAGTTCTATGCAAATAACATACAAAGGCATTTAACAGGGTCCCTTAAAGCTTGCAGCATTATTCATTCAGCCTTTGCCAAATGCTTCCCTTTTTGCCACCTCCCAGCAACGCAGTTTATTGTTGTGTGTGATGGGAAACAGACCTGTTTGTGCTGTCACAATGGCCAATAAAACTGAGCTGGAGACTCTTCATTTTAAACCTAAAATAAATAACTAGATTTCATTTAAACCTCCCTGTGTGAAGCACCACAATCTTCCCATTGTCCTCACTTTAGCTGCTTTTAATGTCCAACTACTTAGGAATCAGGAGAGTGTTGGAGTGTTTAGTGACTCTGATCCTCCCATCAGTAAACTGATCTGGTGATAAAATGGAAAGGGCCTTGTAGTATTTGCATTTTTACTCAGTTTAGTCACAGATCACAAAATAAATTAGTAAATTGAGCAACGAGGCTTCCCGCTTGTGAAACCCCAATGTTTTCAAAGTAATCATCTATGCTTAAATTCACAAATTCCTAAAAATGTAATAATTTCCCTATAAATGAATGAAAATAACAGTGCCACAGTATCCATTTAGAATGCCCTCCATGCCAAAGGCCCAGGCTGTGTTTGAATTTGGAATTAAAAAAAAAAAAAATATATATATATATATATATATATATATATATATATAAAATAAATGTATAGGTTCTATGGGTGAATTTTCCTGCCATCTTATCTTTCCCTCCTGCAAATATTTAGAATGCATAATGGTGGTAAGGGAGAAATAGAGAGGGGACATCTAGTGCTCGCTTCGGCAGCACATATACTAAAATTGGAGAGGGGACATCTAATAACCCAGCAGATTAATCAGCAGTCAAGTTCACTCAAATTTAAATGGCCACAGAATAATGTCACAGGTAAGGTCTCTCAAGCCATGAGAGGATCTGGCTTAGAACCCTCAGCCAATGTGACAGCCCAAAACAGGTTTGCTCCTTATCACCTCAGGCAAAAAACTCGATTGCTTAGAGATAGCAAGATCATGACAAACGCTATAAAAATTTCAAACTCAAAATATCATTGCTTTCCAAAAGATGCTGAAGTGACTCACAAGGACACCACTAACATTTTCAGTTCAGAGTAGAAAACTTGGTCAAGGACTTTGGAGGAAAGACTATATTATTGAGAGATATGCAAGAGTTTTCCTGTCTACACAGTGCTTTAGGCAAGGTCTCATCTCACAGTGGCCTTCCCCCAGGTAATATTTAGCTTCTCTGTCTTAAGGAGAGATAAAGAAGATGTCACCACCAGTGAGATTTTAACTGGCATCCTGGGAAATTTAGGTTTGCAAATCCCGAAACCAAAGCCCCCCAGACTTCGGTCCTTTCTGAAAGGGAACGCTCTTGTGTGGAATTAAATCCAGACATCTGTGGTAAGAAAGCCCAAGCCAAGCCTTCGGACCACCTAAGCTGAGTTAATTAAAATATACAGTAGCAACAAGTACAAAAGCCCTGGGTTTGCCCCCAGGCTATGCAATATCTTTATCAACATCATGGCAAAATGAAATGCACAACTTGGAGTCTTTTTAACAATGGTTTCAGGTAACCATAAAAAGTAATGGAAAAGGCAAGCTAAGCAAAAGAGGGGGAAATGCCAATACCCAAACTCTTCGACTTTGGAATGTCCAAGCTATTCTTTTTCAACCAGAATCACTGAACACTAGAAGCAAGTAAAAAATGAGCTTCATCAACTGAAATCCAAATTATCAGGCAGAAATTCTTTGTTTTTATTGTGCTTGGTTTGTACTAATGGTTGTGAATTATCAAACATGCCACAAGGAATAAGGTACATGACCTAATATGATACAAAAGCTGCCATGAGCACAAATGACTCTGAATAGCTGATGGTTTTATTGATAACTACTGTGCTTTATAATAATCACAGGTTAAAATATAATTTACTGTTGATTTTTTGAAAAAGAGCACATAGAGGTAAAATTAAATAAATAAATCATAACAGCAATGTAACTCTAGGAATATATTCTTTTCTGGTGAGGTACTTTCTTTATGTGTCATAAAAATAAAGATGAAAAACTACCATTCCTTGAGTTTGAAACACATTGTTTCTGAAAATGTAATATGATTCCACATTACTTCTAGCAAAGGGTGCCAAAAAGAAAAAAACCTGAACAACACAAAAATCCCTATCTGATTTATCATAATACATTCCTTCCTGATGCTAATCTCATTTCTTCACTGTGATACTCCTCGATAATAGTGGTCATCTAAGTACTGTTAATCCTTTTAGCAAGCACTAATAATTATGCATTAGTACAAATAACATTAAAGCCTTCTTTCAAATAATTACATATATAATGGATGTGTCTTTTAAAAGTTGTTTACAGCTAATTAACCAATGAATAATTGTTTTCTCCTCCTGAAACAGGGAAAGCTTATCTTAGAGTCACAGTTAAAAATGCTTCTTTCCCAATTTTACAGATGTTGTTAGCAATTAAAACTGTTAAAACACTATTAAAAAGAAATTCTTGTATTAAAGGGCTCACTCATTCCAGTTGTTGCAGTTTCTTAGCTACTGAATCTTTTAAAAATCATTTCCAGTTTGAAAGGGCACTGGTGGCCCAAACACAGCAGACCCCTCTCTAGATAGTTCAGACCCTTTAGTATCGCAACACCGTGTGCTTGTTGCTATATGACTAGTTTAATTGTGGGCTATAATAAAGGTCATAATTAATATCCCAACACAGACACTAACAAACAATTTTAAATTGCCAGCATAATCAAATGATGCAAACATCTATGAGCTACAAAAGTTCATTGCCGCAACTGACAATTTCTTAATTGTATTCAGTCATTCATGGAAATTTTATTAACATCGAACTGATGTATCCTGCCCTTACTCTGTCACAACACCAGGGATCTAATTTCATTATTTTCCACAAGATTTGCTTGACTACTGCCATGATTCTAATATTGCTTTAGTCCAGATGTTTATGCTATTTAAATTAGGAAGAAAAGGCTTTTGGGTAAACACAATTAAAGAAGTTTTTTTTCAAATTTAGTTTAACAAACTTCTTTTAATTAATGCATATAGCTGCAATGTTGAGGTTTTTTCACTGGTTTTATGTTCATTTCCTACTGTGTGCAACATACATTGTGTGTACAGCTATAGCTAAATATAACCACCTTCTAATTTTTCACTTACATCTGAGTACTCATTAACACGAAAAATATAAGCACACCACCGTACTTGCAACTTTAATCAATTTCCTGCGTGTATGTGTGTGCACAACTTGCAGAGATACACACATACACTCACAAATAGAAAGAAACCCCCATACATAGAAAAAGACTCTAGACAAATCTCTCTGATACTTGGTCATCTTAAAAATCCCTTTTTTGCAAAATAACCCCACAGAAATATGTATCATTCAATAGCCCCCACCCTCCCAATATTCTTTAAAATTGAATGAAATTTTCAATGCACTGAGAAGCATTTAAACAACAACAAAAACTGTTAATGGATTACTTGGGGCAGTTCACCTGCATGGGATGGGGGAAGCTTCTGGAACTCACATCCATCTCATAGGAGCTGAGCTCTAACAAGATCTTTGTTCTCTTAGGCAACCATTGTCGTTTTTGGCTTCTTCATTTAAGTTATTATAATGAGTCAAAAATAATGGCATGTTGTTTAATGCCAGAAAGCTAATAAATTTATGTCACTTTTGGAAAAAGTGCTATGAGTCAAAATCCCAATGTATAGCTAATGGATATTGTATATCAACTCTTAGAATAACATTATTTATAAATATTGGGTAAATTACCAAATTTATTTCCAAGGAATGTTTTCTATTTAATAGTGTATGCAGATATTACAGTATGCATCATGAAAGACTCAGCCCCTTCAATATTTTTTAAACCAAAGAATTAGTCTTAAATTCAGGCAATCTGAAGAAACTACAGTGTTTTCATGCAAAACAGAACTTCAGAGATACTTTAAAATCAACTGTGAGAATGCCAGTGACAAGAATTTCAGGCTTACCTTGTTTTAATATCTTATTTCAATTCTGATATCACCACAATCAATTATACAACTTCAACTGACTGATGAAACTCCCCCAAGTATATCTGAGCAAAACCAATAAAATTTCCTCTAAGATCCAGGCTTGAAATGCCTCAATATTTCACAAGCGTAGGGATATTTACAAACAACTGCAACATCTGCTATCACTCTGAAATCATGCCTGCTTTCATTTATCTGGAAGAGGTTAGAATTTTCTCAATCCATAAAATCTTTTCCCCACCAGGAGTTTGGAAGAAGCATAATAACACTTTATTGATGGGTTTCTTTTACTGTTATTATTTCTCTGTAACTGCATTGATTAGAACTGGCTACTTCTTGGACATCTCATATTACCTGAAAAATCCTCCTACTAAGAAATAAGAAACACACATTGTGTCAAACATTTCCCTTCATTTTAATAACTTCATAATGAAATGGATCCTGGCCTCCTCCCTGGCCCATACAGAATTCAGGTGACTGCAAGTTTACACTTGCTTAAGGGTTGTTCTGCTTAGGGGTTGTTCTTGGGTTTATTTTATTATACTGTTACTATTACCAAGAAGGGAGGAATAAGAGTCAAGCATCTGGTTATTCTTATTCTTATAAAATAATCAAAGAAAGAAAGAAAGGAAGGAAGGAAGAGAAAGAGAGGGAGAGAGGGAGGGATGGAAGATGGGAGAGGGAAGGAAGGAGGGAAGAAAAAACTTGGCTTCTTTAATTTTAAAAGGCTTCCATAAAAAACTTAATATGAGGTTTTTGCATGGTGTTTGTTTCTATGTGTGTGTAAGAGAGAGACAGAGAAATCGAGAGAGAGAAATAGTTCATGACAGGCATAATTCATCTGGATTACTGAAAAAATTTGCCTTGGGTGGGTTCTATACCTTTAAATGTTAGTCTATTTCCCTCTTGAGTTCTCTGTTTTAGAGAGCCACGTTTGGCAAAGTTTCCAAGTATACCGTGTCAATTTTATAAAAACTAAAAATATTGTTGAAAAAATATTATCCCAAGAACATACGTAAAATTATAAATATTCAGCACATCAAGCTTTTGATATACTTTAGTGCACATGAACTGAGTAGCTGTCAAAATTACAACAGGCAACTCAAGTAATTATGCAGATTTATGCAAAACATTAACAAGAAGAATTAAATGCACAAATGAGGTGGCTACACTTGAATTGTTAAGATTATGAATAATTACCATGAATCTTTTTGCTCTTAATATAACTTGTTTTTGATAAACAAAGCCTTAATTATCAGAATACTTTTGAGAATTTTGGTGACCTTCATTAATCTTACAAAACAAGTCTCTTGTGTTCTGCATTGTAAAAGGCACATGCTCAGAATAAGTACACGAAACCTTGGGAAAAGCATATGTTAATGGCTACTACAAACTGGTGAAGGATACCTCTGGTTTTAGGTACACGGCATTCTGCACACGTAGCCAAAATAACACTGAGCACTAGAAGGTACTCTGAGTTTAAAGAAAAAAAAAAAGAAAAGAAAAAGAAGAAAAGAAAAACAAAACAAAAAACAAAAAGCCCTGTGACAGAACTGTGAAGGCAGGATAAATAGAAAAAACTCTGAAAAAGTATTTCAATTTTGTAAAATATTGGGTTAATTTTGAAACAGAAGGAAAATAGCAAGCTATTAATTCTTCCTTTCTAAGATGCAATGAGTTCAATAAATCATTTCTAAAATAACAAAGTACTGAAAACATTCAGTCATAACTCTTTTACATGTATCTTTCAGCCACCAGTTTTCCTTAGGCAAATGCTTCTCCCAAAGACTATGGAAATTGCACCAGCCACCTTGATTACTAGGCACGATTTTCTGAATGTGTTCCTCACTCAGCTCCACTGGTAATTTTTACCCTACCCTCCTTCTCTCAGATAAGCAGTGGGACCTCTTCATGTCCCCTCAGTTAATTTCAGAATTAATTTGCAACGCTGTCATCAACACTGTAACAATTCACTGATCAACAGTTGCAATTCTTCATAACACTGTCAAACTCCCAGCTGCCACCGTGGCAAGCTGCATTGCCCCGGCTCCAGACACACTGCATTGGGACTGGTGGTAGAAAAGGACTTTGGAAGCATTAAGGCTTTAAAGCTACCCACAATATCTCTTCCCAGGAGAGCAAGCTGTCAGATCAACGGTGGTTTTGTCATTAAAAAAAAAAAAAAATACTCTCCAAGAGACTTGAATTTGTTTGGGTAAATGTCAAATAGCTTTGATGCATAAAAATTAACTTAAAGAGGTCACACTCCGACAGGGTACAAGCTTGCACTTTAAGAATGGCTGTATCTTTATATATCATTACATGACAAAATAGACCAGGCCAGGAAGGTCTAAATATCCCAGGGACAGTACAGATTGTGCAATGACTCAGAGGAACAGACAGTAAATACTGCTAAATTATGCCCAGACGAGTTAATAATTCTCAAGCATATTTCTGAAGACCATCCTGGCTAAAACACATTACCAGCACATTGCCAAGTCCCTGCCTGCTGTCCCAGAAACTTTAAAGATTTAAAGAGAAGAACTTATTTTAAATAATTTTTTCCCCTAGGATTGTGTCCAAGTCAGCAGAAAAGTAGCCGCCTGGGACAATCTGCTCCCATGTCTGTCCCTCATCTCATCACATGTGTGACTGTGCTACTGGAGTCAGATTGGTGGCTCAACACCGCAGAAACACAGAGGGGTTGACCAACAAAAAAAAAGGGGGGGGGTGGGGGAGGAAAGGAAAACCCTTTTCAAACTGAGAACAAAAGAGACTTTAGTTTTTTAAAAAAATGGGAGAAATCTATGTAAGAACTTGGCCTGGATCAGTCAAGTCATAACGAGATCATTTCTTCATTCACAAAAACAAAAAAACTGAAAGCTGAACTTGCCATCTACAACAAGAAAGATTTCTTTTCCTATTCACCTATAATTCATTAGCAACCTTTCTCATCAATTCTCACTACTTGTGACAGACAGAATTCAGTGGTGTCCTTTTCCCTTCCTGATAACCACACCCATTATACACACACACACACACACACACACACACACCCTTCTGACTTTGGTTTGGTGTCCACTAGTCTTAATGAGGTGAAAAGACAGGTAGAGCTCAGTATCATGGCTACTACAGCTGACCCTTGTACAACACAGGTTTGAACTGCTCAGGTCCACCTTTATATGGATTGGGGTTTTTTGATTATTTGTTTTTATAAATACAATACCATACTCTAAAGGTATTTTCTCTTCCTTATGATTTTCTTAATAACATTTTCTTTTATCTAGCTTATATTATAAGAATACAGCGTGTAAAACATATACAAAATGTGTTTCAACTGTTATTGATAAGGCTTCCTGTCAACAGTAGACTATTGGTTAAGTTAAGTTTTGGGGAAGTTAAAATTTTTATGGATTTTTGACTGTGTGGGTGATTAGTGCCTCTAAACCCCTGATTGTTCAAGGGTCAACTGTATTTCCCTAAATGGGGCTCAATGAAACAGACTCAATATAGGAAGCATACCCAGACTTCTAGTTGGGAAATCCACACACATATCCACAAATGGTTATTTCCTCTGGATGCTCTAGACCAAAATTCGATCATCGTTTTCTTTTCCATCTGTGATATGAAAATATACAACCTTTGGGCGCCTGGGTGGCTCAGTGGGTTAAGCCGCTGCCTTTGGCTCAGGTCATGATCTCGTGGTCCTGGGATCGAGTCCCGCATCGGGCTCTCTGATCAGCAGGGAGCCTGCTTCCTCCTCCTTCTCTCTCTACCTGTCTCTCTGCCTACTTGTCATATCTCTCTGTCAAATAAATAAATAAACTCTTTAAAAAATATATATATATACAACCTTCTATCCAGTGAAATGCCACTTTTTTGTTGTTGTTTTCAAAATTATTACTTAATATCTAAAGGTAGAGAAATCTTCTGAAGTTTATGATACATAAGTCAAACAATATGGAAGAAAATGGTTAAATGTACCATCTTAAAATTTCAGTTTTTTGAAGAGAGGAACACAGAGGGACATAAAAAGACCTGTTATCAATGAACTATAGCTATTGAGGAAAGAAACCAGGAAGTTGTTAGATATCCCATATCTACATAGTAGGTCACAAATTACTCCATCCCTCCCCTTAGGGGATCAGTTTTTCCTTCTCTTCTGTTGGTGACTCTGACTAGAAGTATCCTGAGGAAAGATTGAAAGAATGCAGGGGGAATTTTCAGTTTCCTATCTTCACAGGAAATTTCAACTGAACTCTATTAATAATTAAGAGAGTAGATGTCCAACTAACTAGAAATGATAACCAATTACAATGCCTGAACTTGAAGGATGATTCCAAGAACAATCTACTCATCCATCAAACATTCATTCAAAATTATATATTAAGTACCTGCTTACTCAGGTACTCAGTACCTCACTACTGACATGTCAGTTCCAGAAACCCATGTTTACATAGTATGTTTGGTGTTTCTGTTTGATAGTGTTCCTGAACTCTCTATCATGGCCAATCATGAAAAGATTTGGCAAGAGGGAGGCAGAGTCATTTGGTCTTGACCTCAAATTTACGAAAGGCCTCAAATTTAGACCAACTTTATACAAAGAGAGGAATATTGGCAGGATTCAAAGATGATGTTCATCACAGAACATTAAACAACTATCCCATTACTGGATTACGGTACAGATAATGTTCATCATATTTGTTTCTCCTTCCAGGAACCCAGAAAACTCACTTCTTGGCAACCTTGCAGTTAGGCAAAAGCCATATCACTAGGTCTAAAGGATAAAAAGTGTGGGGCACCTAGGAAACTCAGTCATTTAAACGTCCAGCTCTTGGTTTTGGCTCAGGTCGTGGTCGTGATCTATCTCATGGGTCAAGGGATTGAGCTCCACATAGAGCCTGCAGCAGGCTCCACACTCAGCAGGAGTCTGCTTGAGATTCTCTCCCTCTGCCCTTCACCCCACACACATGAATTATTTATTTAGCATGCACTCTAAATAAATAAAATCCTTTTTTAAAAAATAAAAAAATAAATAAAGGATAAAATGTGAGCTAAAATGATCTTCTCTATTATACCTCTCTGTCCCTCTTAATAGAAGGAGGCCCTGTGTCCCTGACAGTGTAGTTATGGGAAAGGGGAGCATTAGTCAGTATAGGCTGCTGAAGCACCAGGTCTCTCTGGAGAATCATCAAGAGCTATAGTGGGCTTTGCATGAAAGATAAAGCCAAAACTTTGATTGTATGCAACCACTGAAATCTTAGGACTGTTCATTGCTTCAGCATAGTTCAGCCATTCCTAACATACTGACCTTAGTATTTGGTGTTTTAAATAAATGCGGTTAGTGGGATTTGCACAGTAATACAGCATTGTGGGGCTGCTAAATATACTTGCTGTGCATGTGTCCTGGGAGTGGGAGAGCTGGCTGTAAAACAGGTTAACAGTTTACTTGTAAACACTTAAAATGTGCATTTTCAAATGTAATATTTGACCACTATTATTTAGGAGCTCTGTTTTTGTATGCTTTTCCTTTTTTAATAATTCTTCTCAAAATACACAAGGATCTTAGGCCTTCCTCCATCTCTGAGAAGCTCAGCTTCTGACTGAATGACCTGCAAACATTAAAAAAAAAAAAAGACGCACTACAAAACCAATGTTTTAAATCATTGAACTGGTGGTTACATATCACAGTGCCCAGACTTAACTTTGAATAAAGGTTGTTAATCTCTTTGGCTACAGATTCTTTATGTATATGCTAAAGACAAGAGCAATCTGTGCCATTAGATCCACTAAGGTCAAAGATTCAAAGAATATTTACAAAATAATATTCCAAAGTAGGTTCCAACTCTTCAGATCCAGAATTGAAGAGAATGGCTGTCAATTCCATGAGTAAGATAATAAAAATATGTTGTAATTCAGTAGGCTGGTTTTCAGCACTTGATCCAGAGTAGAGATCCAACACAGGTTTCATAAGATACCTTTGAACTAGGAAATAAACTGTATCAAGTTCTAGGAGAAAGACATGCCAGAAAGAATGAGCTGTCCACTTAATATTCACTCTACCCTTTTCTTATTGTAATACTCTTACATTCATTTAGGGAGGCACTCTACTCAGGTAATAGATTCAATTTCCCAGCCTCCTCTTTGTATCTGCATATGATTATGTGACTATGTTTTTTTTGTTTTTCTGTTTCTTTGTTTTGGTTTGGTTTTGGGGTTTCTTGGTCAATGAGAAGTTAACAGAGAAGGCTCTTTGATAAGTTGATGGACAGCTGGAAACCATTTTTTTCCTTCCCATTTCTTTCTTCCTTCCTGGCTATGACAGCTGGAGATTCAGTCACCATCCTTCTACTGACTGGCACTAAGGATGGTGGAACATAAACATAAAAGAACTCAGGCTCCTGAGACCCCTGGGAAGTCCACCTGCGTGGCCTGCCTGCCCTTTCACAGGCTTCCTTCATATGAGAGGAAAACTTCTAACTTATTAGGCCCCAGACTTTCCCGTCTCTGTTACTATCAGCAGAACACAGTTCATAACTGATAGAGCAGTGTCACAGGGCAGGCCCAAGGGTTAGAGCTGTAGGAGTCTGAAGCCAAGATAACCACTTGACGCTGTCAAGTTCCCACAAGCTTCTCCCAGAGGAGTTTCTAGACAATTCTCTGTTCCGAGCACAGGCTTGAATCAAGACACAATGTAACATTAGTGGTTAAGAGTATGGTCTTTGGAATGTGACCATCTCTGGGTTGAATTCCAGCTCTGCCTATCTACTTATCTGTTGTCTTTCCAAGTTAGAGAATAACTCTGAACCACAGATTTCTCATATATAAAGTGAGAAGAAGAAGAATTTTTCTCTTTAATCTGAGAATTAATTGAAATAATGAGAAATGAGATGAGCACATTGCCTGGCACACAGAAAACCATAAAGGGGTCTTCTCAATTAATCCCATACTCTAGACAGAATTCTGGTTATTCAATTAGCCTTACAGGTTTACTTTTAGTTTCTTTGAGAGTGCCATAGATGTGTGGCATCTTATAACCCAATGACAAGCTCAACAGAGCAGACTATACAAGTCCTAGAGGATCTTGAACAACTAAGTGGGCTCCCTATCCACGTGGACCAAGAAGCAGGGCATAGACCCAGGTTAGACTTTTACATTAACTAGAGAGTCCAGGGACTGAGAAGGAAAGAGATATATTCATCTTGGTTAAAAAGAGAGTAATGTTATCCTGAGTATTCAGGTTCTGAAAGTTCACTGTATGGATTACTCAAGAATCCAAAATAGTCATTACCTTTATCTTCATCATTATGAAAGTAGAAATATAAGAGAAACAAAAACGTAAATATGAATGCTTCCATTTCTCTATATAGCATTCTATAAGATTTAGTTACTTTTAAAATAAATAAATTCAACTTTTCTATAATTTTGAAATCACATCAAAATAAAAAATTTTAAAGAGGTTTAGCCCTCCTGATCTCCTGCACAAGAATCACTTCAAGTCCTGCTTCTGTGATAAAGCTGTCGAATACAAAGCTCTCTCTGTACTTCCAACTCTCATGGTCCTGGATCTTACTAGTCTAACCTCACACAGGGTCAGTGCACAATAAATACATTTCGAAAGAATAAACATGTAAATGTAATGGACCCCTAACTAGCCTTCCTGTTCCCTATATCTCTTTTACTCACCTCTGGGATGACCATGTTGCCCCTCTGTTTAAACTCTATCAGGATCTCCCCTTTGTCCACTGCTGTGGCCTTCATTTTTTAAAAAAGGGTCCAGAACAATTCTTTCAAAAATCTGACTCAAAGCTCAGTAGAAAAAAAAAAGAAAAAAGAAAAAAAAAAAAAAAACAAAAACAAAGAAAAAAGGAGGAGCTGTGCCGGGGGCAGTAGGGGCAAGAGGCCTAAAGCACTGCAGATCAGACCATGTTGCACAGCCCCACCCTATAGTCTCTATGGGGTTGCAGAGGCACAAATGGAAAACCATTGGTTTAAACACTCAATTTTTAAATCCCTGCTTTTCAGCACTCACCTCTAGCCCCTGCCCCAAATATAACAAAGCAAATACTCTGGCATCCAGCATTGCCCAGTTTCCTGTGCTTTTGCATTTGCTTGTTTTATTCCCTTTATGGAGAGTTCTGTTCTCCATCTTACTGTCTGGTAAAAGCCAATCCATGGTTGAGACTCTTGCCCTTCTTCTGCAAAGTTTTCTCCAGGGGGTACAAACCATGTTGGTCTCCTCTTCCTTTGGATTCTCATAGTGCTTTGCATGTGCATTTCTGTTAGCTTTCACTGTGCCATATTGTAATCATATGCATTCCTCATTCCCATCCCTCCCATCAGGGGACATTCCTCAAGGAAAAGCCCTATATCTTGTTTATCTTGGTGTCTCAGGTGTCTACTGAAGAGTCTGTATGTAGTAGATGCACAGTAAGTCAGTTAAATGAATGGCTAAACAAACATATATTATCACACTGATTATTTCATATTGTTTGCTATTTGTTTTGTCACTCTGCCTTTTCCTCATAAGCATATACTAAGTAATTTGAAGACAGGGACCAAGTCTTACATTTTTCTTAGTTTTAACTTAACATAATTCTAGGAACATGAATACTAATAAAATACTTTCTAATTGAAATAAATTACATTTGAAATAGTTGGCATTGTGTCAACCTATACATATAGTCATTTAGCGCACAGCAAGTCATACTAACATCCAACAAACATGCAATGGAAATAAAACATTTGTATTCTATCCCAGAGACAAGACAAATATATTTTTGGCAGCAAAAAATCAATTTTGAAAATAAATGTGGCATTTAAATGTCATAAAAATGTAAAAACTTAGAGTTTGGGGACATCAGATTTTTTAAAGTGACCGCGTTATTTCAAAGTTCAAGAAGTCAAAATAAGAAAGAGCTGAGCAAAGTTATATTGGTACCACAGACTTTGGAAAAGGTGATTTTAAAGTGTCACATGGAAAGATAACCAAGAACTCGGGCCAGTGACTCATAACAGCAAAAGCTGCTCAAGACAATAAGGACATTTTCAAAAAATGAGAGTCTGACAATATAGATGGGAGAGGTATCCAACCAGGTCATATGGCAGCCCAGACAGCAACCTGATGACTGCAGATTCTGCAAACAGGGTAAAGGGGGTATAGGACCAATGCTGAAGAAAGTATCCTCCAAGGGAAGAATGGTGTCATTTAAATAGAAAGCCCAAAGTGAGTGGAAATTGTGAGAGGCCCTAATGACAATACAAAGTCTTTTAAAGCTATACCTAAGACAAAAGGAAGGTGAAAAGCATCAGAGATCTACTTGGGCAGAAGGTATAAATAACTGATAACAGAGAGAAAGTAAAGCCATTTAACTCTTGTTTGATTTCTCTGTCAAAAAGAATAATTTTTTAAAAGATTTATTTATTTGTTTAAGAGAAATAGCACACACATGCCTGTGAGTGGGGGGAGGGGCAGAGGAAGAGAATCTCAAGTAGACACCCTGCTGAGCATGAAGCCCGACACGGGGGTCAATCGCAGGACCCTGAGATAGTGAGCCAAGATTCAGAGTTGGATGCTTAACCAACTGAGAACCGAGGTGCCCCAAGGAGAATAATTTTTTATACAAAAGAGCAAACCTATTAAGGGTGACACAGGTAGTCCAGAGTAAGTGGAAAGATGGGTGGCAGGAGAGTTAGCAGTACCCAGAGGTTGTCAATAACTTTGTGGCTCATGAGAGTAATCTTGCCCAAGACACTGAGAGAACCCGCAGTTGATATCTTGGCCGATTCTTAGAAAAGTGCTGATGAATCTGCAGAGGAAAAAATTTTTCAACATGAAAGAGGTTCCACAGTGGTGGACCATAGAACTCTTCCCTTAGCTTTGTCCAGCATCACTACTTTGATTCAATATGTAGCTGCCATGTTTACTGAATGCTTCAAAGCTGAGAAAACTAATACATCATATGATGACACAATGGGGGTCTGGAAAATAACCCAGCATGTTGTAATAATATGTTGAATCAAGTAAGATTCAATTTAATAAGAAATAAAAACAGAATTCTTAGAGATTTGGAAATCTTTGTGATAAAAGATTTGGAAGATGTGGTCCATAAGGAATGGCTTGCCTGAAAAGGATTTAAGAAACTTTGTTAGCTGTAAGCTCCATGTGCATCGAAAATTATGACACGCTTCCAAAAATGTTAATTCAATCTTAAGTGGTATGAATACTAGCAAAGTTCCAATAATAAAAATAATGGTCCCATTTTACTATTAAAAGTATGACCTCTAATGTTTTGTTCATTTTTGAGAGCTATATTTAAGATGATACATCACTCACAGAAATACTTTAAAAAAGAGCTACCGAGGGGTGCCTGGGTGGCTCAGTTGGTTAAGTGTTTGACTTTATTTCTGCTCAGGTCATGCTCTCAGGGTCATAAGTTCAAGCCCCATGCTTAAGATTCTTTCACTTCCTCTCCCTCTGCCCCCATTTTTCTCTCTCTCCCCCCTACTCTAAAAGAAAAAAAAAGTGATCAAATAGTGTGGAAACTCAAAATCATATGCTATGTATAAAGACTAAAGGAACTGACAGCCCTTTATCTGTAGAAAGGACACTCAGTGAGATTAGTATGTTGTTTTCAAGCAGTTGGAAGGTTCTCAGACACAAATCTGTACTGAACATATCCTACATAAGTCCAAGTTCCATGAGCAAAGGTTAGAGGGAAAACAGTCTTTGACCTGGCATGCAGATCCCAAACTTTTTGATGTCAGGACCTCGCTACACTCAAAAAATACTGAGGATACCTATAAGCTTTCATTTATGTAGGTTGCATCTGTTTTAATTACTGTATTTGAAATTTTAAAATGCAAAACTGAAAAGATCTATATTCAGCTTATTTTAAAATAAAATAAATCCATTACAGGTAAACCTAGATAACATTTTGGATGAAAAATATCTATTTCCTAAGACAAAAATAAGCTTATAGAAATAATGGCATTATTTGTCATTTTTTTTTTCAAATCTCTTGAATGTCTGGTTCAATAGAAGGCATCTGGATTCTCTTATGTGCTTCTGCATTCAATCCAGTATGATGTCACGTGTCATGTAGCCACTGAGAAACTCTGCTGTACTCTTGTTGGGCAATGAAAATAAAAAAGGCAAATAATGTCAGTATTACTATGAAAATAACTTTTGACTATAAGGACCCCCTGAAAAGGGTCTAAGGAACCCTTGGAGAACTGCTGGCATAGTATAAGGAAAAATTATTAATTATTAGAGTTATACAAAATTGAGGTGGACCACCTCACACATGTTCTAAGTTCCTGGAGCTACTGGAGGAAAGGCTGAACAATCACTTACCAAGATTTTCATAGTTGAGGAAGAGAGTGCACTAAGCCAATCTCCCTTCTAATTGGCAATGTTAGAAATCACTCTTTCATAGACACCTGTTTCTAAAGAAAGTATCATTTTAAAAATACTCATGTCTATCAAGTAGGTATAGTCTTAGAGTTGCTGGGGAAAGTTGAGGTCTGTGGTTCAACTCTTCACATAGTGCACAATTCCCCATGCAATATTTCTGAGACATTATCTAACCTCAGAGGCATAAACCCTTTGGTGATAAACATCTGTTTCAGGGAACTCAACCATTTCTATTCTCTAAATGTTACAAATTCTTTTGTTTTCCTGGAAATCTCTCTCTCTTCTGCCATTTAAGTTGCCCACTAGAACAATCTAGAATAATACTTCTCCCTTTTCTACCTAACAGGACTTCAAATATTTGAAGACAGTGATTTAGATACCTTTTTAATAAACAGGTTACATATTTTTTGAGATAAATATGATTTTGTTGGTAGTTTAAGTTGTAATCTTCAAACAAGTAGGCCAAAATCTGTTCCCCAAAAAAGCATTTTTAATGAAAAAAATGACATATTACTAGGAAGTTATAGAACCTTTCTATCAACAAAAGCTTATTTTTGGTTGTTTTTTTTTGTTTTGTTGGGTTTTTTGTTTGTTTGTTTGTTTGTTTGTTTTTAAGATAGGTCCTTTATAATACTATGCTGTGTTTCAAAAGAACTCTATAAATCACCCAGGTCCCCCCTTACATAAACAATTAATTTACTGGTCTGAAGTTGACTTGTTGAAGGTATTTTTAAATCTATATCAAAATGGAGTTTTCAGCCTGATTTATAGTAGATTAATCAAGGCAGAATACAAAGTGATTCTGTGTTTTGTGAAGTTACATTATATGAAAACTGATTCAGGTTACTGAACTGATTATTAATGAAAGAAATATGTATTATGTATCATAACCTGGAGTCAAAATCTGTTTATGTTTGAGCTGACCCATCAGTCACAAATGAACTTCTCCACCCACTTCCCACCCTAATAATAACAGAACATACAGATCAACAACAGCCTCGGTGCTCAGAAAATATACAATCTAGCAGAGCTATGCTAATCAGCATTCACTTTCAGGAGCACTCAGTTCACACACATTAAAACCTAGGGCTCTGCATCCACTTTCAAAAATGCATGAGGAAGGGGTAAATGATTAGTCCCTGTGGTTGCCTGTGTTTGGAACCACATCTCAATTACTAGCTACTCTCCAGCATTCAAACCTCCATCCTCTTGTTTCGTCTAACAAATTCCTCATCTTCTTCAGTGTTAAGTATTGAAACTGAATTCGGGGTACCACTTGGGGGCTTTTGTAATAACAATACAGAACCAACCCAGTCTTTCAGACTAGGAATATCTCCTATTTTCCAAACTTGAGGAGGTGCTTGTGTTATTAGATGTTCTGAAATCATGAAGACTCATATAACATGAGGAAGATTTAATTTTTGTTTTGTTTGTTTTTTTTTGTTTGTTTGTTTGTTTTCTATCAGCATGAAGGGCAGAGTAAAATGACTATGGACTGATGTTTTGTCTAAACTTAGAACACTCTCTACTTGAGAACTAAGTGAATTCATCTCTTCCAATCATTGCTGTAAATAATATCTCCTTTCCTGCCCTTAACCACTAACATCCTATTGTTTTCTATAAGGTAGGCCCTTAATCCTTCCATTGTCAACTTTTCCACTTACCATAAAAGCCTCCCCACCACATTCTTTTTTTTTTAATTGAGGGAAAATTTACACATGGTTAAATGCACAGATCTTAAGAGTACAATTAGATTTGTTTGGATAAATACACACATCCATATAACTACTACCCCAATCAAGCTATAGATCATTTTCATCACCCAAGAATGTTCTCTCATGTCTCCTTTAATCAATCATCATTCACTCACAGTTTTGCCTGTTCTTCAACTTCATATAAAAGAACGTATGTTATCATATCAGGCTTCCTTCACTCAACACAATGGTTTTGAGTTTTATCCATGTTGTTGAATGAATCAGTATGTCTTTTTATCGTTGGTTAGTATTTCACTGAATGAATATACCACAATTACCTATTCTCCTATTCATAGGCATTTTGATTGCTTCAGTTTGGGGCTATTATGAATAAAACTGCTATAGAACTTTCCTATCAAATCTTTTATTGTAGATCTAAGTTTTCATTTCTTTTGGGTAAATATCTAGGAGTGGTATTGCTGGGCCATAGGACAGGTCTAAATTTAACTTCAGAGGAAACCAGTTTGCATGAGAATTTCCATTGTTCTGTAATTTCACCAAGCTTTGGTTAGGGGAAGCTTCCATCCACCCTCCCTTATTTTGGCTTAGCACCAATTAAGTCAAGTTTCTTACACTAAGTCAATCTGACATCTTTAAACAGCAGGACTCATATAAAAAAATGGTTTGACTTTCCCACCAGCTTCCCAAAAGAGGGTTTTAAAGATTCCAGAAATATATATATAAGAATATTGCCTATGTGCAATGGGATCATTCCCACCTACCCTGCCACACATGGTTTTTTAGGATTGTTCTCAATTAGATCAGATTTCTTGCATTATGTCCCTTAAAATTTTTAATCAGCTTTTATGATCTAAAGAAATGTCAAATAAAATATTCCCAAACGAGAATAAATTATGATTCATGCTAGAGATAGAATTTTAAAACTGGTTCTTCAATATAATCTGTTTAAAGCCTAAGTTTTACAGAACAGGAACCTGAGACAAAGAATTTAAAGAACTTTCTAAAGAAGACACACCTAATAGGGGACAGAGACAAAATTAGAACCTTCTCTTCACCCTGTCTGACAACTTAATGACAATTTCACACTGACTTGTTTTGGTTCAAAGCATTCTATTTTAAGAGGCAAATTTTAGTCCAAATTATCTTTATATGACTTTCTTCTCTGAAAGCTAATATCAAGTGGTTTATTGTAATCATGCTATTAACAACATCTTGTATTATTCAATAGCATATTAAAATATTTAAAAAAAAATTTTTTTTTGAGAGATCGAGGGTTGGCAGGTGGGGTTGGGGGACGGTGGCGATGGAAGGCTGAGGGAAAGAGAAAATCTTCAACAGCCTCCACACCCAGCACGGAGCCCAACACAGGCTGGATCTCACAACCCTGAGATCATGACCTGAAATCAAGAGCTGGATGCTTAACCCATGGAGCCACCCAAGTGCCCCAAAAGTATTTTCTGAGATAGAAGTGTATCTTTGATCAATCTTATTAAGTAGGGAAGAAGAATTGCTCCATATTTTTATAAAGGGCAAATAAAGAACAAAGAATTAAATAATGCCCAAGATCAGTGAGACAAAACTCAGGCTCCCTAACTTGGAAGCTTTCACCAAAGCAGATCATTCTTTTTTGCACAGAATTCACTAAATGTTCACTATTTTTATGTGTATTGTGGTGTTTGGTTTTTGAAAATGTAAAACTGACCCAACTTTTTAGCATAGCACATTTATTCCTGGAGAGCTTTCGCATGGAATGGTTATTAGTGTGAAGGAGACAATGGTACAAATTGCTTTTTAATCGCACAGCTCCGGATGCCCAAGCAAAGCACACCTGCCCTGAGCGCTCCCCTCTCCACATCTCTGTAAGGATGACCTCACCTCAGGCTTTTTTTGTGTATGGTTTTTTTTTTCTTGTGGTGTATTTTCTTACACATTTATGTCAAAATCAATCATTTTTAAAAGTTGAAAAATCAGTTTTTAAAATCTTCTGTAACATAAAAAACACTTGATTTGCTATAGATCAAAGAGTTTAACACATTTCAGATGTATTGGGTCTACAGAAAAATGGAAGAAATAAGGAAAGTTAACATTTTCTAATAGTAATCCCGAAGAGCCTTTTGGAGCTAGTAGACAGGATTTATTTTTATGTTATGGAAAACCGGTGGTTTGAAAACACAGTTTGTTGCATTATATCATTTTTCTAATGCTGTCTTTTCACATGCATTTTCCTCTAACATCAAACATTTTTTTTTTTTTAACACCACTATTTGGGGCAGTTTTTATAAACAATTACATTTATCTTGGAAAAACACAAATGTCTTTTATCTGAGGTATTCAAGCCACTTTCTGAAACTTCTATCAACAGAAACTAAAAATCTATCATTTGGTTTAGTTAATATTTGAGTTTGCAGGAGTAAAACCATCAGCCGACAGCAGCTGTGCACTGTGTTAAACCTAGAGCTGGCATTAGTCTATCAGATATGCAAATATTTATATCCTCCTTGGTTAAGTAAACTGTTCGGTTCTGCAGAAATGATAGGTTTGTTTTGGAATACTATAAGTGACTCCCTTTTCTAATAATGGCTTTTCTTGTGCTGAAATTCACACTTCTAGTTCGAGTTTGCCTAAAATTTGCATCACGAAAACTAGCAGAAATCCTTATATACCTCAAGAAAAAGAAATTAGATAAGTAGTTACCAGAGGATACAAAAACGGGCATGCCAGATACAGGGGGAAAAAAATTACAAATTTGACCTTCAGTTTTCAAATTTACAAATGAAGGAATCCTTAAAAAAACCACAATTTTCATTTTAAAAACTTTAAAAAGCAACATATTAGGTATGTTTAAAGGTATTAAAAAGCAAACATAATAGGGCATGTTAATGTTAATATGTAAGTCTTCACTCTTGTGAATGTGCCATATGCAATTTAAATAATCCCTTGTTTTTGGAAATTCAGGGCTTGTTTTCTTAATTTTATATAAGTAAGCCCATGATAAATATGCAAATACATACATCTTTGGGTACACCCTTGATTTTGTTTCTTTAAGATGGAATTGTTGAGTCAAAAGACACCGATAGTTTTAAAATTTTTTATGCTTATTAACAATTATTAGGCAAATTTTTAAATCTATTTGAACACCAGTGTCTTAAATTGTGAAATGAAAATAAGACGTACAGGGCAAGATTGTTAAGAGGGCTAGAAGCAAAAGACTTCAAAAATAATTACATAAAGATTATTCTAAATTTTCTAATTTTTCTAAAGATTTTCTAATTTTTCCAAAAGTGTGGGTTTATTTTCCAGGGAGAATAATTATCAATATCCTGGGTGAATTATATTCTTCCCATTTCTAAATAAGATAATTGTCATCTATCAATGATGAAAACCATCTATAAATTGGATACTACGGTCAGGGTAGAAATATTTACAACCACCAACATCGCCAGGCTCTTTACACATATTTTCTCCTGTATCTCCACCGGTAATGGCTCATGTAACTTTATGAGGCAGCACTGATATCATAACATATAGATAAAGAAATCAAGGATCAAATGAGAGAGTAACCCACCCTAAGTCTCCCAGCTAAAAGGCAGCTCTAGGGGCCCCTGGGTGGCTCAGTGGGTTAAGCCACTGCCTTTGGCTCAGGACATGATTTCAGGGTCCTGGGATCGAGTCCTATATCGGGCTCTCTGCTCAGCAGGGAACCTGCTTCCCCCTCTCTCTGTGCCTGCCTCTCTGCCTACTTGTGATCTCTCTCTGTCAAATAAATAAATAAAATCATAAAAAAAATTAAAAAATAAAAGGCAGCTCTACCCCACTTGAAACCCATGTTTTTCCACGTGCTAAGACATTAGTCATGCACTGTGTAATGGGAAAGAGATTGTTCAAATAGGTCATAATAGGGTTCATCTTAAAAACGGCATCTGAATTAAGTTAAGCCAAGAAGAGGAAGAAAAGCCAACGGAGAATAAACAGCAAGAACTGAAACCATAGAACAGAAAATGACATTGATTCACTGAATAGCTATCTTGTGCCAACCACTGTCCCAGGAGATAAAAAGTCTCTATCAGCAAGAAGTTCATAAGCAGTTAAGACATACAAATAAGCAAAATTACTGTGTTAATGTAATAACTTTTATGTTTGAGATATGCCTAGGATGTCATAAGAAAAAGGACAGATACCTAACCCAGAGTAAGAGAAAAGGGCCACCTAGGTTGAAGTTTGCAGGACGAGTAACTATAAGCTAAGCAGAAAAGCATTCAAGTGAGAGCATTTTATGCAGAGAAACCAGTATACACAAAGTTGTGAGGTGAAAGAGACTGCAACGCATCCTCCAAAGTGCTGGAAGTTCAGAATTTCTGGAGCACAGATGGGTTTACGAAGATAGCATGAAATGATCCTAGAATACTGGCAAAGCCAAACCACAATGGTTCTTCTGTGCTATGACAGGGACTTGAACTTTATCCTAAAAATGACTTGTTCCTTTACAGATATCACTAAATCCTTTGTTATAATTACTGTCACAACAATGGTGACAATAATGGTAACTAATGCCTAACATTTATGTTTTATACCAATAATCTAATTTAACTCTTAAAACAATGTTAGGAGGTAAATACCATTATTACTATGTGCCAATCATTGTGTTGGTCTCTACTGATAGAAGAGTAAACAGGAATGTCATGGATATTAAATAAAAAAGGGTTCAAATAAAAAAAGGTTGAAATGCAAATTCAGATTTGCATTTTCAGTGATCATTCTAGCAGGGATTTAGAGGATGAGATTGAAAAGGCTGGCTGGCAAGATGAACTGGTTATAAAATATCTACCATATCCGGACAAGATATTATGAAGACTCAATTTAAGGCAGAAGTGGTAGGACTTGAAAGGAGGAACAGCTACGAGAGCTACTTAAGGGCAAACCACAGTTACCAATTAGATATGGAGGATCAGGTGACAGGAAGAATCTGGGATGTCAACCATGTTCTGGCTTTAGCTTCTGGGTGGAGGTAATCCTGTTCTCTGAAATACACAAAACAAAAGGAAGAACAGATCTTATGCAGGAAGGTAATCTCTTTAGACTAGAAATGAAGATTTCAGAGTCATAGTTTAGAGCCAGTATCTCCTCAGACATGGGTATGTAGGAAGTCATAAAATAGGCAGAGCAAGAGAAGAAGAGGGATGATAATGAACTCTAACAATAGTTTAACTAAGAGGCTACTTATCAGTTATTGGGAGTACTAATATATGCATGGCAGGGATCTAAAGCTGAGGGAAAACAATGTATATTTGGAGCTATACACATATAAGTGGAAACTGAACCTATAAATGAAAATAAACTACCTAAAACAAAGATTATCATTTGAGGATGGGGGTGGGTGAAGATGGAGATGAAATCAAGAAATGTATCTACAAATGCTCTATATCTGTAAAAAAGACCATTCTAATGAAGATATGATAAAGTCTTCCAAAATATAAGATAAAAAGAACATTTTGAAGAGGAGAATATGGCTTTGTGTTGATCCAATTATCTTCTCCGCCTCCCCTATTTCCTTTTAGATCACATCACTCAAAAGCAAGAGAGTCAACTCTAGCCATGTGCCACAACCTTGACCTTGTAAGAGAGTGAAAATAATTGATGGGCATGAAGAATCAAACTCCCGGAGTTCTAACCAAAATTCACTAATCAACTATCCCCTTTCTAGGATCATCCATATTTCTAGCCTGAATACCCATTTCTTTCTATTCCTTTTGATATGCAAAGTGATTAGTTAAAGATTTTAATTGACATTTTCAAGAACAAGTCATTGAATCTCACTTGAAGTCTTCAAATTGAACTGATATGTGGAAAATTAATCCCGTGGAAACTAGAAAAGCTGTTTTACATGTGACATGGAGAAAAGACAATCTCAGCTTCACTTAGGCTGAGGGGAAAAAAATAAAAAAACTTTTTCTATCATAAGTTTCTCTTTTTTAAGGAGAGATAATGGATTGGAAACCATTTCCACAATTGCTTCTAATGCTATTACTGCCTGAGAAATAATATACCAAGTCACTCCTGGCTGATCTGTTTAGATATGCTTTCTTAATATAATATTCTACCAAGGTGAAAATGTTTAGGGTTCTTCAATTCATAAAGAAATAAACTTCTAATTTGTGGATGGTGAAACCAAATATACATTTCATATATATATATATATATATATATATATATTTGGTTATATACATATATACACATATATATAAACAATACTTATGATGCTGTATAAACAATCTTTTTTCTACTTTAGAGCAGAAGTACTGTATGGAGATAGTAATCAACTGTAATTATTGCTTTTGAAAACTCAAGCTTTAAAACCCACAAAATACTTTAAAAATAAATGCAGGAAGCTTCATAAAATACATTTTCTCAATTCAACAAAGAAAAAAAATCAAACCAGTTAGGACACTCAAGTGTTATTTGCAGCAATCATGATAAGTCAATTTTGGCTTAAACCATGATTGTTATAAACACTCACAAAACATATTATTTACCAGATGGCAATCTTACTCAAGCAAACATATAAAACTTATGTTTCATTATTATCAAATAAGGATGAACTTGCCACTGGGATAACCTCCAGTAGTTAAACAAACACATCTCCACAAAATGAGTGCCATGGTTCCTATCATTGGATAAGTATACAGAGTAAAGTAACCATCTTAATATTTAGCAGCACTAGCTTATATTCAAGAACCAAAGCTTACAGCAGAAAACACACACGTGCAAAATGGCATATTCTTGTCTGTGCTTACAGTTGTGTTTCCACTTTCTTAGTAAAAAAACCAAAACCAAAAACAAAAAACTACTGCATTCTAGTATTCCAGGAAGGAACAGTCTGAAACTATGATCTAAGCCATAACACCTGTATTAGACAATTATAAATTGATATTATGAAATGTATAAAGCAACCCTCAGATTTTCTTGTTACTGCCCCCTCTACCAAATACAAACAGAATTTATCAGACTATCACTGGTGGAATGTACACTCTAAGAGTTGTACCTGATGAGTTATACGATTACAGACTAATGACAGGATACTAAAGGTCTATTTGTGATGAATACCAGATTATTATATCCGTGTGTGTGTGTGTGTGTGTGTGTGTGTTAGTCTGATGGAAAGTAACCCTTTTTTATAACTGAAAATCATAAAATTTTAAAATAGTTTTAAAATTAGTTTTTTATTCTACTACAATAATTAAAACAAAATGAGGATTAAGAGCTTCTTTTGCTTATTTGTTTCCTGGCCACAAGCAATCCTCTCAAAACAAGCTGTTACTGAGAAACTCTATGGCAATATGAGGCCGACACTCCTTGAACTTGTACAAGCATTGTGAAAGTTCAGAGGTATTACAAATAGAGACCATGGACAGAAATATCAGGACTTTGACACAAAAGTGATGTACCTTTCATCACCTCATCAGGTCCTTCAAGGCCAACACCCAGGCACTATGGAATGACATACTATAGAGCACTTATGACCAATGGGACAATTCAAAACTCCAGGTTGTCTTTCTCTATACTACCTCACTGGTTGTGATACTTTGTGCTAAAAAAAATCCCGAGTTTCTCTTTACCCCTGAATTAGTGGCTATGGCAGATGTTGGTAAACTGATAGCATTCTGAATGCAAACACAGTTCTTCCACATGAAGACAGCAGAAGTAAAGAAACAAATTCTGGGTTTTGACAAGTTAAATGCTATATTAAATTAGAAAAGTACTCTGAAGACTTTCCTCTTCCCCACATTGTTCTCTAAAACTAAGAGTTAAGGGCAGGGACTCCTCCTCAGATAGCACCAAGGTGAAAGACAATCTCTCTCCACAGAGAAGTAAGCAGGCACTTCACTTGGCAGAACATTGCATCACTGAAGGACAGATTGCCTTTCGATTGCAACTTCCTTGAGGGTTGAGTCTCTTTCTCTATTACTTCCTGAATTGCAACGAAAACACTGAGGACTTTCAATGAGTATTGGTTTGTGACAGACAAAATGGATCACTTACACTGTACATCAGTACCAAAAACTTTAATGCACTCAAGCAAAGTTATTTCATTGTTACCAAGGAGCCAAAGAAAAGAAAACTATAGAGAGAGAACCTTTATGACAGTTGTTCCTTTACGAGTGCTCTACTAACATGGATCAAGATTGAACTATGATTCCAGAAAGAACAGTAACAAAAGCATATGATGTGCTCACAACCTGTAATACCCTGATAAATTTACTTGGGGTGTATTTTTCTTTATAAGGTCTATTATACTTATTTCTAGCTGCTTAAAAAATAAATAAATAAATGACCCAGATAGGACACTTGGCATCACAACCAAAGATCACTTTTTTTTTAAGTGACCACTTTATGCATATATATAATTGAAATATGTTCTACTATTAGTCTTTCTTCTTTCCCCTCAATTTAAATGCTGGTGGAAATATTTATAAAACTGATAACACAACTGTAGCATCTAATAAAGACTTCTATTATTCATTGGAATTATAAACATATTTCCTTTATATAATTAGTGTAGCTTCATTACTAAATCATTTGGAAAACTATCTCCCATAATTCCTCCACCCTAATAGAGCTCTTCTCGGTTATTTTCTCTTTCTGCAAGGGATAAATACGTTACATGAGAGAACAGTATTTACCCCTCACTTACCAGCCTACTGCCAGTCACAGAGCCGCATCCTTCCAGCAACAGGGCAACAGAAAATTTTCTTTGAGATAAACACCAGCTTTGTTTTTAAATGAGCCATCTTCATATAATTGCCCAATGAATGTAATCATTTCAATAATTCTAACTGAATTCTCAAGATTGCAAAGATTGATATTTCTTATCAAAATGGAAAAAAATCATTTTATGGCTACAGAGAAGAAGAAATTAAACTTCTTTCCCTACACCCTTTACTCCCTCATGGACAGAAGGGATATAGTGAACCGTGTTTCTTACTGTTAATGTGGTTTGAAATTCTGCAGTACATTCAAATAGGCTCTCTCCAGAAAACCACCGGGATATATCATCTATACACATTTGTGCCACAGTTCTCATATACACCGCTCAGTGCCCCTGGTTAATAATGTGATATTTCCCTAAATAATGAAAGGCATAGAACCATGACCCTTTTAAGTAGAAGGATAGCTCGACAGTGTAAGTGCTGATCTACCATGAAGGTAGGATACGGTAGATTTTCCTCTGCAGCTACTTCAAGTGTGTAGGTGGCTATAGAGGCCTCTGTTAATCAGAATCTCAATGCCATCTCCAAACTTTGCCAGGTGATTCTCTGTTGGTGTTAAAACTGTCAGTGCAGGGCGCCTGGGTGGCTCAGTGGGTTAAGCCGCTGCCTTCGGCTCAGGTCATGATCTCAGGGTCCTGGGATCAAGTCCTGCATCAGGTCTCTGCTCAGCAGGGAGCCTGCTTCCCTTCCTCTCTCTCTGTCTGCCTCTTGCCTACTTGTGATCTCTCTCTGTCAAATAAATAAATAAAATATTAAAAAAAAAATACAGAAACTGTCAGTACTATTAAGAGTCTGAGTGTGAGGGATTCTTTGATTTTTTCCTCCCTCCACCAGCAAAAGGGGAATCACACTTGGGAATAAGAGTACAAGGATCCAAACTCTAACTTCATGGCAGGCCACCTTCTCTTGCCAAATCTCACCTATCTGAGCAATGGTGGGAGAATACTAAGTGCTCATTTTGTGAGGTTGTCATGGGAATCTCAGACAATTTAGTCTTAAGTATTGCATAAATTCTTGAGAATATTGTACATTTCTATTATTGAGAATATAATTATGATTTATTAATGTTAGCACACTAGGTTAGGGCTATTGTTTTCTTGGCATGTTTGGAGCTAGAAAAATCAGAAAATAATTCCTATTGATCTCATAACAAGCATAGAAATATAAAGCTGAAAAACAGCCACTTGTAATTAAGCAGCTCTGTTCTCTCTAATTTTTAGAGTACAATACAATATTGTAACTCTTTACTTTTATTAACTGCCAAAATCAATCTCAGAACCCATTTTCCCAATACCCTGAAATAAAAAGGACAGGATTTTTTCCCTCAGACGCACAGATGCAGTTTCATCTACATGCATGCATTTCAGAGGCATTATTTAAGCCATAGTGCATATAATGAACAAACTGTAATCATATCTTTGTCCCAACTCAATTACAAAATGAACTCATAACTTAGAGCCCTGCAATAAATATCTATTTCCAATTTTAGGCTGATCATTAAATATGGTTCACACTAGGAATCTGTTAAATGAAAGAATGTAAAAATTCACTTACATCACTTAGAGCATATTGATTCTGATGACTATTAATCCACATAAAACAAGTGGCACATCAACAAAGACAACAGCATTTCAGGAAAATTCTGCTCAGCTCTCATACATTTCTGGCTATGTTCCCTTTAGTTCCATACATTCTTCCTCTCCCTCTCTCTCCATCCCGTCAACCTTTTGTCAGTGATACCCCTTCTATTCCTCTCAGACACTGGTGTTCACTTCCTTTCATCAATCTCCTACCTACCAAGTCTAACTCTCAAGAAAGAAGTAGAATTAATTATTCTTATTCAGGTATACTTAATAATAAGTCTTCAAAAATAATAAGCACCAGGTATAACTGCATTTTTAATAAGCAGTGTTTATCAGTCTAGTGAAATTATCCTTTACCTAGGAAATCCTCAAAAAAAAAAATACACCTGTTTTGAGATGAAAGAACTCTTATTTTAAACAACTGAGTCATTCATTCTTTAGAACTCTTCTTCTCTATCTGTGAAATAAGAGTGAACTATATGGAATTTTTAAGATTCAAACACCTTTTAATTTTTTTTAAAAAATGACAATTTCATATGACTCAACTCAGTAGATTTGAAGTTATCAACATAAATACTTTGATAGGCTGGGTGGGTTACCTAAATGTGCCAAGAAGTTAGCTATAAAACACTGGCAGTATTGGGGTCTACAGGAACCTGAAGAACACATGCCTCATTTGTTTTCAGACTGAAAACAAACAAAAATCACTATACCAGTCAAACTAAATAATGCCAAGGTGAAGGGGGGTAAGCACCAGTTTGTGAATGCCGAACTACATGATTATGGAGATTCCCTCCAGCCCCAACTTGCTGTGATTTCATGAAGTGCATTGGCTAAGGAAGAGGAGTTCTTAAAAATACTAACTTTTCTCTTCTACAACCATTGAGATGTCACTGAGCAGCTATGTTATAATAATTTCAACAAACATTCTGCTATTGCCCCTGTAAAGACAAGCTCTCAAACAGGAGTTAACATGATTGGGAAAGTTAGAAAGGAAGAAAATGACAAGTCAACATGAATAAAAAAGGAAAGTCAATAAACTGCCAAATTTTCGCTGTGACAAATACAGACCTTGTGGAACTCTGCTTTACCTTCTCCATTCTAGAAAACAACATACTTCTCATCAGTGGTCATAAAAAAAAAGTGAGGCGACTCTGAAATGCATTACATACGATCATGCCCCAGGACAACACAGTAAGTTAGTAGGGTGAATTTTAAAAATAGGAAGAAAACAAACCAAAGGTCTTCCTCCACTATTGCCTTATATATATTGCCCAAGAAGAGCTCCATTTCCCCATTCTTAGCATTTGCTAGACAACAGACAGAAAATCCAAGCCACACAAAAATGCAAAATCCACCATGTGAGTTTGGTTAGGTTAAATGCATACTCATAATGGGTTATAAGTTAAAAAAATCAATTTTACCCACTTGAGTCCATTGTGGAAGTCTTAATATTGACCACCTTTACTCAACTGTCTGCCACATATATCTTGTAGCTATTTCAGGACTTATTTATAAATGATATGTATATAATACCCTGTCATTTTTTTTAAAAAGGTGATTTTAAAAATCTTGTTTTCTCTTCTCTTTAATGGGGAAATGTCATCAGATGAAACTGTGTGTGTGTGTGTGTGTGTGTGTGTGTATACACACACATATATATAGTATGTAGATCTTTATGAGAACATCTACTGACTACAGGTAGAACAACTACTGTAAGCAGTACAGAGGAATATTAGAGGTGTAAGGTTCTTACAACAAAAATATAATGTATCTCAAATTTTACAAAAGTAAAGAGAAACACTTTTCTTCTCCTTTTATTTCCTGAGATTTACTGGATTTAACTGTGTTTACAGATTTAACTGTGTTTGAGATCTGATTCCATTTCAAAACCTGTATCAATCTGGTAATTTTATTCTAAGCACTTGAGCACTAAAATTATACACCACTGATAAAGTGTGGTAAATTTTTAACATTTCTGCTAATGAAATAGACAAAGGTGATGCTATTGAGGTGCATGGTAAAGTTAAAAAAAAAAAAGAGTTCGTTTCCAATTCCTTGGTTACATTTGTAAGTATACTCAAAATCAAATGTTCAAACAAAATATATTTGTTTGGGTCTTCCTGCTGTTAAGCATAGGTACTTATAAAATATGGATGTCTAGAATCTATATACATTCTGCAGAAATTAGTGCAATCTGGTTTAAAACATTCCTGGAAGGTTTATAATAAGACTTATGATAGTGATTAATTACCACCTTATAATTTCAAGCACCATGCTTTATGAACAAAAGCATGAATCTACTCATAAAGAAATAATAATGGTACTTTACAAAATAACTATTTTTATGAGCAAAACAGTGGATTGATCCAATAGATACAGGATTATAGTATGAAGTATCTTTGACATAACTAACTTAAAATCATTATAGAACCTTAGTGGTTTATACTCTGTATAAACCCTTATACTTCCCTTGGATCTTCTCACAACTCTCTCAAACAGCCATAAAAACAAATGAAATCTTGCCATTTGCAACAACATGGATGGATCTAGAGGGTATAATGCTAAATGAAAAAAGTCAGAGAAAGACAAATACCATATGATCTCACTCATATGTTGCATTTAAGAAAAAAACAATGAACAAAGAAAAAAGATATAATTTTAAAAAAAAAAGATTCTTAAATACAGAGAACAAACTGATGGTTGTCAGAGGGAAGGTAGGTGAGGGGATGGGTAAAATAGGTGAAGGGGATTAAGACTACACTCATCATGATGAGCACTTAGTAATGAACAGAATGTATAGAATTTTTGAACACCTGAAACTAATTTAACATTCTATGTTAATTATGCTGGAATTAAGTAAATAAATAATTTTTTAAAAACATGGAATAGTTTAACCATGAGTTATCAGTTAATCATACCATACTCAAAATATATAATATATGAAATGAAAAGATAATATTGAAATTTTCATAGATTCAGAAAAATCTCAGGATAGAAAAACCCATATGTGGGTGAAAACTCCAGTGCTTACAGAGAACAGGAAAGTAATGAGATTGTGAGAAGTGGACTGTGTTGGTTTTTGGCAAAGAGGCCTATGTGCCATCTCAAGGGACAGTAGCTACTTCCCTCTGGCAGGTTTGTCATTTATAAAGGTTAGTATACCATTGTCAGTTCTAGTTTTTCAAGAAAAGCTGGAAATCCAAATCTTGTGTAGTCTCCCAACTTATAAGTGTTGGCAACTAGTTCAAAATTATAAAACTCAAAAGGGACAGATAAAACCTATCTGGAGACCAAGGCCTGCTTCTGGGTTACCAGGTTAACAAGCTGTGTATAGGGGCACCTGGGTGGCTCAGTGGGTTAAGCCGCTGCCTTAGGCTCAGGGTCCTGGGATCAAGTCCCACATCGGGCTCTCCGCTTGGCGGGGAGCCTGCTTCCCTCCCTCTCTCTCTGCCTACTTGTGATCTTTCTCTGTCAAATAAATAAATAAAATATTTTAAAAAACAAAACAAAAACAAGCTGTGTATAAGCTCCTGAATCCAGGCTTTCTGACTTTTATCTCTTATTACCACCTTCCTGTCAGGGTACTTCTCCTCGGTTTAAATACTAACTATGAAGAATTCAGTAGTCCTCAAGCCAGAGTCTGTATTTTGGACAGCTCTTCCTTACTCTGCCTCAGAATTTAGTTGTCATCATTGTTTCAAGAGCTGTCCCTGAGCACCACAGAAACCTCCTTCAACATGAAAATCTTACAAATACTTGAAGATATAACCATACAGTATATATTTGGATGAATCAATAAATTTAAACTTCCCAAATATAAAAATACATGTATGACTCTCACTATTTAGGGATGTCTTTTTAGACATCAGAACAATTTTCTTTCATGTAATTTAATAACAAAATCAAAACAAAAAACAAAAACATGGGGCGCCTGGGTGGCTCAGTGGGTTAAGCCGCTGCCTTCGGCTCAGGTCATGATCTCAGGGTCCTGGGATCGAGTCCCGCATTGGGCTCTCTGCTTGGCGGGGAGCCTGCTTCCCTCTCTCTCTCTCTGCCTGCCTCTCTGCCTACTTGTGATTTCTCTCTGTCAAATAAATAAATAAAATCTTAAAAAAAAAAAAAAAACAGGAATAACATCAGACCAGGTGTTGGAAAATATGAAGCATATTATTAAGGGAGCTCTTGCCAGTGGCTAAGAAAAAAAGAGAAGAGAAGGACCTTGTCGGAGGCTGACACAATCAATACTCTACGCCTTCCCAATCCCGGACCATGATGAGCTCATTTCTGTACTCAGGTCAGCACGTCAATGCTTGTGGACAATGGTCCTGTCCATTTCCTCACATGTATAATTTGAAATACTACATCCCACTCGCTTATCCTCAATCAATTCCTCTCACATGTACATCCAATTCAACATTCCACTTCTGGTTTCCAATCCTCCATGGGCCTGCAGCTGCCTACCCCACATCCTTTCTCTCTTGCTGATCTCTTCAAACCACTTTCCCTTCCTGCTTTTTCCACAGAAACTTGTTCCTTTCCTTGCTTATCTTTTGAATAGCCTTCCAATAAGTCTCCGCCCTGGCAATTCTCCATTTATTACTATTTCTCAGTTGCCCATCCCCCAAATATCGTTCCACACAAAAGACCGCCAGTGATAATTATTGGATATGTTTTAGAAAATAGTTGTGTAATACTATTCATTTGCCACCTGTATTTAGCTGTTGAGAAATCCACGTTGAAAATGAACAGCATTGCGCTTTCTTTCTTTTTATTTTTTTCTCAGACATGTGAAAATGTGATTTTGTGACAGTTTTGTTAGGGGTGAGAATTTTGCCTTCCTTTCCCCTTCATGCAATGGTCTCCAGTGTCAACATTGCCTATGAAGTGCGTAAGGGCTCTTGAATTACAACAGTCATATCACTTCTTTTTTAATCAAGGGAAGGAGGATAAGATGAAATCTCCCTCAAGTGCTAAAAAGATAGCAGTTTGTTTAAAGAAAGTATTTACACTCCTCATTAATTACTTAGGTGTGTCACACTGATACCAGTGCAGAAATTTACATCCTTCAACCATCTTCAATATATCATTAAATTAAACTCATAAAGAAATGTGAGTTTAAATCAGAAACATGCTTTAGCAATTGGGAATATAATATCTTTCAATTTTCTCACTTTTTAAAAATAGAAATTAAAAAAAAAAAAGCAAAATAAAACAACTCATCCTTAGAGGCAAAGAGCCTTTCTACAACTGGACATATATTCTCAACATAAATATAGCATGACTGCCCTCATCTGATTGAAGTTTTGTAGCAGAACAAGTATCCCATTATCCACCTACTTTACCAGGAAAAAAAAAATAATTTTACTAAAAGAAAAATATAGACTGGCCAGTTTAAAGAAAGAACCTTTAGGGTGCCTGGGTAGCTCAATCAGTTAAGCATCTTCCTTTGACTCTGGTCATAATCTTGGGGTCCCAGAATCGAGCCCAAGTGCCATGTCAGGCTCCCTGCTTAGTGGGGAGTCTGCTTCTCCCTCTCCCTCCACTCCCCCACCCCCGCTTGTGTTCACTATCTCTCACTTGTTCACTCTCTCTCGCAAATAAATAAGATCTTTTCTTAAAAAAGAAGAAAAAGAAGAAGGAAGAAAAAGAAAGAATTTTTATCCTTTCCAGGTTTAGTAATAGAATATTTTCTTGTCCAGATTCCTTTCTAAATTTTCCATATCCCCAAAGGAATTCCCTCTCTTTTTTTTCTCTTTCTTTCTTTGAACAAATATTTACTGAATGCCCTCTATGTGTAAAAACCTCTACCAGACACAGGGGGAAAGCAGAAATCAATATAAACAGGACTCTACTTTCATGGATATTACCACCCCATTGGGATAGTAAAATATTATATGACTATTACTTCAGTTAACTACTTAGTTACACTTGATATGCTAGACAAAGAAGGATAGTAGAGTATAATAAGGGCATATAGCAGAAGGATCTAGAAGGTCCTCAAATGCCTTCTTAGGAAGTGTAAAGCAGCAATTATTTTTTTATCATGTAGAGGAGGATGGGGATTTCCAGGGTAAGGCACAGAGTATGTGAAGGTTCTCAGCCAGGAAGGAACATGGGTACTAAAGAATCTAGAAGTCACAGAGTGAACAGGAGAGGGGTTTAAGCTGGTAGCACAGGCATGTTCCCCATCATTTAGAGCTTGAGACTGTGTTAAGGATTTTGATTTTTAGTTTCAGAGTCTAAAGGGAAGTCTATGCCAGAAATATACACTTAATAAGTCATCACTGTAGTGATTCTATAACACAGAACATACTTAAAACCATTGGCATAAATAAAATTTCCTGAGGGAGTAACAGATTACAAAGAGAAGAGGGACAAGAACAAAGCTTTGAAAGTCTCAAACATTTAAAGATTAAGAAGAAAAGAGCATGCTGATAAAGGCAATTGAGTGGAGTAGCCAGAGGTAGTAGAAGAAAAACCAGAAGTTTGATGTCATAAACTAAGGGAAGAGCATGTTTATTCATTTAGCAGAAAAATGTCAGATGCTGCTGATGGGTCACAAAAGTAAAGACTAAGAACACATATAGGTTATTGTCAACCTGTCTGAAAGCAGCATTGGCTCAATGATGGAAACCCAAGTAGAGTGTGTTGAGGTGTAAGGAAAAAAAGACAGCATAGAAAAAATTTTAGAAACTTGACTAACCTTCGTATAATATCTTGGCCATATCTGGGATTGTCCTAAGATTGAATACTCAAGGAAAAATAAAACTACCATGTCACACACTGTCATAGCCATACAGTTTCCCAATTCCCATCTGCCCCTTCCATTAGCTCTACCACTCAGCAGAAAATGCCTTTTCCAGTCACCCCTGCCAATCTTGTGCCCACTCACTTCTCTCTCCTACCCATAACTCCTTAGACTTCAAACACCCTCAGCAAGCACAGACCCAGTTGGCAACTTGTAGGCAGGGGACACTTTATAATACACTTGTTCAGACATATTCCAGAGACACATTTAACTCATGAGTCTCAGAGTTCAAAAGACTGATGGCTGATAATTTCTTAAGAAAAGACAGAAGGACTTGATTTTTTAATGTAATAGGGAGTTAAATAAAAAATGTCACTGTTCACTTGTGCTACCTCAACCATAACTGTACTGCATTGAAATTGTCCTTATCTATTCAATAACTAACTGTATCTTGTCATGTAAAAGCTCTGACATGACAATTAACATCTCTGTTATTCTGCAAGTAAAATTAAATCGCTCACTAGTAAAATAGAATAAAGACAACCGGAAAAGGCAGATATGCCACCTATCTTCCAACCCCATTCAAACCCCGTATGCCTTTTTCTCTATAACTTACAGAGAAAGGGGGAAGAAAAAGACATTTGTCCCACAATGTAATAGAGGATTCACTCACCAAATTAAGTGTCAAAGCAGATTCCGACCTGTAAAGTGACCTGGTGTATTGGAAGGAGACAAGTATAGGCAAACGTTATACACCAAACCTGGCACAATTCACCTTGCCAAAAATCCCTCCTGTATCCTTCCCAGGATGCCTGCAAGAATCAACTGAGGTGATGACAACACTGAAGTTACTATCATGTGTTCAGGACCTACCTGTGCCAGGCACTGTAACAGACGTATCATGCACATTCTCTCCACAGGTGATCAGCTGGTATTTCCGTTCTCATTTTTTAGATATGGCTAAACTAGAGAAGTTAAACAATCTGCCCAGGTCGGCCAACCATGAAGCAGATAATGACTAAAAGTGAAGGTCTTTCCACTACATCATGCTGTCTTCCTAAATGAAAGTGATTTTCAAACTGAAGAACTCAATCAATGAGAATTATGAAATTACATATATATTAGAAGCCATGAGAGAGTTGTAGAGCATCAGGGTTAAGAAAATGGACTCAGAGCCATTCCTTGGGTTCAAACCCCAGCATTGTTTCTTACTAGGTATGTGACTGCATGACCCTGACAATTGGGTGAGTTATTCAACCTCTTTGTGCCTCAATTTCTTCATCTGTAAAATGGTGATAGCACTGTGCCAAACTTACAGTTCTTGTGAGGATTAAAGGAACATAAATATATAGAGAGAACTCTAATTAGTAGTAGGTACACCCAGTTTCATTGGTCATCGTTAACATTCCTATAAGGATTAATTAGCTTTGCAAAAAGAAAAAAGAAAAAAAAAAAACCAAAAACCTCTCCATTCATTCTATGCAGTTAAAATAACTATGTGGACCAGTAATTTCTAACTCCCACAGTGCATCCAAATCACTTCCAAAGCTAGGAATGCTGGCCCTAACTCTGAAATATCTGACTGAGTTGATCTAGGGTGAGGCTTTGGGATGTGAATTTTAGCACTCTCCACCTGCTGCACCACCATGGCTGAGAACTGCTGATGTAACATCAAAAGATATCCACTTTCACTGCAATGTGAAAAAAATCAGATTAAAATAGCATGTTCCTTTTTTTCCTTAAAAAATTCAAGAATGTTATCCACTTAAATGTTAACAGCATTTATCTCTGGGTGGTAGATACATGGGTAATATTTACTTTCATTTTATTTTTTATGAAGTCTTTAAATTTTTACAATTCATTGATATATTCCTTCCACATATCTGCTGTGTGGTACCATGTCCTCGACACTATTTTAGGCACTGAAGATATGATCCAGTACAAAACAAAGTCTCTGTGCATGTGGGCTTACAATGTTATGGGGAAGGCAAGGGATAAACAAAAATAGAATATGAGGTCAGCAAGTGGCATATGCAATGAAGGAAATTAAAAGTACACAAAGATGACTGAGAGCAACTACTGAGCTATCATATTTAGGAAGGTCAAAGAAGACCTCACCCAGGGTGATAGTCAAGCTAAGACTTGAATGAAACAAAGGACCCAGCCATAGGCATCACAGAGAGAAGAGAATTCTAGGCAGAGACTACAACAATGCCACAGCCCTGAGTGTTGTAAACATATATTTCATTTAGAGTCAGGTTAAAAAAAAAAAAAAAAATCTTTTCATTTGAGAAAAAAAAAAAAAAAACCTGTCAAGGCCATACAGTATTCCCTGGTCCCAGACCTCCATCATCAGACTGGCCTCTCTGACAATTTGAATAGCAACTACGAAATGAGGATGGAACTGAGCTTCCACCCTTGATTTTATGGCAGTAGCCTCAAAAACAAATTACACAAAAAATAGGTGGGTCTCCTTTTTTCATGTACATCTAGGAGGGAAGCATGAGTCAGCATCACTACCTCTTCATACCAAGGAATAACTGCCGGACGTTGGCATTTTGCCCAATAACTGAGTGATACAGGGAGTGTAAGAGAAGCATGAAACATATCACTAGCTATTGTTGCAGCAACATCAACAAAAACACTACATGTCTGGAACAATACAGAAAGCCATTAAGGCCCAAACTGTTATGTGCTGTAGATGATGAGGACAGAAAGGGAGCTAAGAGTGGGTTTCAGAGATCACTGTGGCATTTATTAAGAAAATAATGACAGTCATTGTTCAGATGGATCCCCTTCACACCCCTTCATCTAAATACATTGTTTCATTGAGTCCAGAAAAAGCCAATACAAGTTCCATGGTCAGGCAAAGCCCTACAGGGACAAGTTCAGGGCATTTTGATTGCTAGGGACAGAGACCCTCTGAAGCTATGAAAGAAGAGCTATAAGAATGCAATGAGGTCAGGGACATCAGGACACCTGAGGACAGGAAACACAGTAGATTTGGACCATACTGGGAAACCAGGATGCAGAAATTGAAACCACCCTCCATCCTTTAGGGCCTATGGAGTTTCATCTTTCCTTCTCTCTGCACATTTGATCCATCCCCCTTGCTTAATTACTTCCTCAGGTTTTCACTACGCAGCCCTTTATGACTTAGTGTGTGTGTTATATTAGGACAGCAGTCCTGGCACTAATACTATCCAACCTCGACCCTTCATCTCAAAGGTCTTTGAAAGACTACAAATTCCTCTTATTCCTGCTTCCAATTCTCTAAAGGAAAAAATCTGATTGACTCAGCCAGGACTTGTTGTAGGCCACCGGGCAGCCCCAGGGTCAGGGGCCATCAGTGTTCTAATCAGCTGTGGCACAGTGTGGGCCCTGAGAGGAGCATACAGGCATAGCAGTCAAAGAATCCTGCCTAGTTCTGACTAGAACAGGATCGTGGTTCTCAGAATATGTGAAAAGATGCACCAGGTCTACCAGATATTTCTAAGAAAGGTAATAAGTGCACAGTTCATGCTGTCAGTCACAATCTCACCTGGTATAAAGGGGTATTAATTTGCTGGCAAAGGGTTTTAACGAACAGACTTTAGAGATTCAAGGGACTTCTATGGAAAAGTTAAAAAAAACAATCTCAGAGTACTAAAAAGTTCCCTTACCAGAGTTTAAACCAAATTTCCTCTATCCAGATGGCTTCCAAGGCCAAGAGGGAAGGAAGTCCTGCTGCCTTTTTATGTTGGTCTTGATTGTTGTTAATGATCCCCAGCTGTAAGGCTCCCACATCTCTTTAACCTCTCTCTGGTTGGCCTCACATCTCTGCATCTCTTGCAGGGAAAACAGAACACTAAACGCAGCACCCATTCCCCAGCAGAGCATGTGCTGCACAACACAGGGAGGTCAGCCTCTAAATGGACCCCAAGTCTTGCTCAGTTAGCATTGCCAGAACCCTTCATTCATCCTGGAAGAAGCTGGCTTCAGCATTCTCATTCCTGGAGGCAACATGGAGCCATGCCAACTGCCAGCAGGAGAACTGGGGCATGCAATCACCTGTGGCCCATGATAAGAGGTTTCTTCTTCTGGATGCATAGGAATCACTGCCAGGTAATGGCATAATTTTCAGGGATGAGATATGCATTAGGAATTCTGCTTCTAAAATGGGACTCTATACCACAAAAATTTCCTTACCAGGATTATGCAGCTGCAATAGCAATGAGATGTTCAAGACAGTTTCTCCAGTATTCTCTTATTGATTCCTTCAAAAAACTTTTCTTGGGCTAGCTACGAATTGCCAACACCACAGAAGCCAGGAGCACAGAGCTAAAACAAGTCTCTGTGACGAAAGAGCTCAGAGTCTGGTCAGGAATGTAGCATTTGCCCTCACTGCACTCTGTGGAAGGTATGCCTAGGTGCATGCACAGGAAGAGGAACACTCTGCTTAAGCTAAGGGCAGTGGGGCAGGGACAGTGGGTGGGGAGCAGTTCTCTGGACTGCTTCCTGGAAGACGTGGCAGGTAAAATACACTTTGAAAGATATGTAGGATTCAAGCAAGTTACATATGAAAGAACAAGGGAACAAATGAAAGGAGAGAGGAGACTTCCAGCCAGAAGAAGCACATATACTAAGATGCAGAGGCCTGAGAGAATAGGCTACACGAGAGGAACTGCAATTATTTCTTAGATTAAATATGAGGACCGGATAAGATGAGTCAAGAAATGCAGCCAGGCACTCTGTCTTATTGGCCATACTAGGGAGTACCTCTTTATCCTGGTGTGAAATCCACTCCCAGGATCCCCCTCCTGGCTACTCTAGTAAGTGTTGATCATTGACCTTTCAGACCACCCCCATATCACAGACTACTTATTGACATTTACAGGCTAGTTAATTATTGCCTAAATTTATAGGCTAGTTAATTATTGCCTCTGTGTTTGTTTTTTTATCTGTTTCCTGTGTATGTTAGCTCTGCCTAATCATAATACCAGATCCTAGGAGAGAAGGAAGCCCTTTGCTCTTCTTGTCCTGCATGTAGCAGGCAATCGACAAATACTTGGTGAAATGAATTGAAAGTGTCCCTGAAAGGAGACTGCTGCCTCACTAGCTATGATTAGCAGAAGTTTTAACCTTCTTTATTGAAAATATATCCCTAATCCTTCCCCCAAATACACACTCCATAACACATCCACCAAGTCTGCACAGTGGTGTTCCAACTGCCTACCCTAAGGTCTTAAGCCACGTCCAAATGAAATGCCCCCAAGTCCAGGTGAATCTCCTACTCCAGGATTTTAAAAATGGACCCAATAAAGAAAATTCAATTTGCAGCATGGAATCAAGTTTCCTTTGTTCTTTCATCTTATTCTAGGCCAGAGGGAGCAAGACCTTCCTGGTACCTTTATTATAGTTCTAAAAAGGAAGAAAAGGAGAGATTTGAATCTTAACCCTGAAAACCCCAGTCAAAAGAGAACAGCCATAGTGGCATCCAGACCATGGAAAAGAAAGGCAGGCTTGTGAGCAGGCAGTGGTGTTTTATAAGTACAACAGAGGGCCCACAATGCTTACCAAACCCTCACTCACTGGCCTTGGTCTCTATTCCCAACCCAATACCTTGGTTCTTCTCCCCCAATTTTCTCCCTAGTGATATCTCCCCAATATTCTGTTCTGTTTAACAGGGTTCTTCTATCTTTTGTTAGTGCCATAAATATTACCTTTACGTGCAAACACAATAGAGAAACAGGAAATCACCGCTTGTAGATACTTGCATGGTAATATTACTAAAATATTTTAAGGTGCTGTGTCAAGGCTCTTGTTTTACTTGAGCCCTCTATAAAAAGAAGAATGGGTTTAATGTCTATCTGATTCCATTGCTCTTATTCTTCCTCCCTTATCTCACAGAAAATTCAAAAGAAAGGCCATAAGATTCATATAAATGCTGTACTGAGTTTGCTCTACATTTCTAGCATATCTAGCATTTAGACCAAAAGAAGCAACCAAAGCATGAAAGGAAATGAGCCTATTTCAAAAACTTAATACACACCAGCATCTTACATATGCTAATTCACTTATTTCTAACATCTCTGGGAGGAAATTCTTCCTATACCCATGATAAAAATGAGGAAAGTGAGATCAAATCAGTAAGTGACACTCTAGATTGAGGCCCAGACCTGTCTGACTTCCAGAGCCTGTTCCTTTTCCCATATCACACAGCAAATAAAAGGCACCTCCTACTCCCATATAAACATGTACCTCCTTCCAGAAGATATTTACTATATCCCTATTGTGCCAGCCATTATTCTAAAGGCCACAGATACAAAGTGGGGTAAGACAAGGAAGAAAGTGAAAAAGTGCCTATTTCCAGTCCTCAGGAAACAAGACCATTTGTATACAAAAGCTGGGGCATATAAAATAAAATAGGTGTACTGTTTCAAGTCACGCATCAGCCCTGCCAAATGGACAGTTATAAAAATTCTGTCCAGAGAGCTGTTGAGATTTTCCTCAAATGCCAAAAGTCAGTCTGTTAAAAAATCACACCCATGGGAGAGACCTACAATCCCTCACTGACTCCATGTCATGTTTCCTCAGTTTACTTCCAGTCAAAATGCACATTTTTCCCTCTGCTCCCAAGCCTGAGGGTCAGCCTAGCTAATGAAAATCAAGCTGTCTTTTTTTTTTCTTCCCCTGCCATCAACAATGGTCAGATAACAAAATGCAGGTTCTGATCCTGGCATGTTTATTGTTGGTGATGATGTATAAACTGATGGCCGACAGCTTCATTTTCTCTAAGCTGGAAAGGCCCTGCTGGGAGAATTGGGGAGGAAAAGAACTTCTGATTTTGACTAGTGGTAAAACAGTTGGATAAACATGACATGACATGGATGTCAGAGTGCATAATGCAACCGCGTGCACCCAGATGGGACTGGAGAATATACAGACATGGACAGAATACATGTAGCTGAAAGTCAGGTGCAGATTCACAACACTTGGTATTCTTATGATGTTGTGAAATATTAGAATAGAGTTTTGACTAAAAGGCTAAAGTGGGAAAGGTCTTGGGGCACCTGGGTGGCTCAATGGCTTAAGCCTCTGCCTTCGGCTCAATTCATGATCTCAGGGTTCTCGGATCAAGTCCTGCATCAGGCCCTCTGTTCAGCAGGGGGTCTGCTCTCTCCCCACCCGCCTACCTCTCTGCCTACTTGTGCTCTCTCTGTCAAATAAATAAATAAAGTATTTAAAAAAAAAAATGGGAAAAGTCTTGAAAATGGAGAACAATCTTCTGAGATTTATTATGTTTTGTAAAATAAAGCAAGGGGCAAAAAACCAGAAATCGCTAAGTAATTTTAGTTCTAAGGGCTTATGCCAAAGGCACGTAACACTTAGGGTCATTATGGAAAGGTGTGGAGTCAAATAAGAAAACTGGGCTAGAGTATGTTTTTGAAATGGGACAACTGAATTAGAACATTAATTAGATGCAAATAAATGTATAGTAGAATAAGAGAGAGGAGTCCTAGGTTTTCATTCTAGCTCTGTCAGAATGCACTGCGGGGGGGGGGTTGTTAAACCATGGTAGGCCTGAGTTTCCTTCTGATATAAATACTCCCTCCTCATCCTCATCTCTTGACCACTCCTTTACTCAGATGTTTCATCCCAGGCAAGCAAACCAGTGTCAGTCTTAGTTCTTGCCACTGGAGGAGCTGGGTCTGTCCCATCTTCTCCTTAATTTACTATGAAGCATTTTCTGATCAAGTCTGAAGTATAAGATCATGCACCAGGTATCACCAGGATAGAGCCCAAATTTCCTTTTCTCTACAGCACCTTAGTAGTCTTTTTATCTAGCCTTTTACAGACTGCAAACAACTTTTATGTCAGAAGAAGAAGGAGGAGGAGGAGGAGGAGGAGGGAGGATGGAGGACAGAGGAGGCAGAAGTAGAGAAGAAGGGGCAGAGGGAGGAAGAGGAGGATAAGGAGAACAAGAAGATAATGAAACTTTTTCCAAAAGAGGAATGAAAGCTCATATATGTGAATGCCACATAGAATTTCAGGAGGTTCAAGGATTCCTGGAAACTAAGGGAGTTCACGAATCCCAAACCTAGAGAAGCATGAAACATGTCATAAACATACACATAAACATAAAAATTGACGGGGTTTCATGGGTACCAGGTGTTAATAGCTTCCTCTAAGCCACACATTCCAGTCTCTGAATTCACTTTGATTTTCTACACAGCCACCCTGGCTTTAGCTGTTGCTTTGCACCTCTAATAAACATAGAAAGAGAAAGGCTCCTTTACTCCTCCTGCTCTGGAGCTCTTGTGCATCTGTTATCTGAGGCCTTTTACTCCATGGGGAATGATACATGTAATGAGAAGTTTCAAATATTCTCAAATCCACAGGTGACTATTTTCCTGTTTGTTCCCTTCTGCTCTCCACCAATCCTGTTTTTCATTCTCTAACCAGACATCCTAGTCCCAATTGCTGGCTTCATCTAACTCTATCCACCTTAATCAGTGTCCATCTTAACCTACCTCTCTTATGTGGCAATTCCAACCCACTGGCCAGCAGCATCAATGAAGATGGAGACAAAAGAGGAAAGAGGGCCCAGCCCCTGGGCAGGAGGGTGAGGCTGTTCCTCAGAAATCTGTGAAACTGCGGCCACTAGAATTGCTTGAGACCAATTAAATCAATGTTGCCTTGGCTCCAAGACAGCCTTTATTGCTGGGAGGAACTGTCAGCTTAATCTATGGATGAGATCAGCTGGCTCATGGCCAGAAATACTAACTTCCCAAATAGAGTTAATATGGAAAGGGGTTGAAATTAAACCCCATTGCTGGGTGGTTTTCCTGCAGTTGTGGCTCAGGGTTCAGGATGTGCTGAACCTTTCATTCAGGAATGAAGTCTGACCTTTCAAGGCTGGTTAGATCAATAATGAGGTTTAGTACTCATTAATGGAAATAAGTAGGACACATGCTACAACAGACAGTTTTCTAACTGGAATCTGAACAATCCTAGATTCCTCATGATCTTCTACTCAAGGATAGGCACAGTCTATCTTCAGGCATACACTTCAATGAGTTCCTCTTGGATCCCTGCTCTTCCAAGTGTGGCCAGGGGACTGTAGTTTGTTAGAAATGCAGAATCCTGGGCTCCACACCAGATCTACTGGATCAGAATCTGCATTTTGAAAAAGATGTCAGATAATTCATATGCACTTTGAAAGTTAAGAAGTACTTCAAAGAACCCAAAGAAGAGAAGACTCTGTTTTCAGAGAACTCAAGCAATCCAGAATAAGTCACTTTCTCTTTGGAGGGATGAAAATAAATTTAATTGGTTTGCTTCAGTGGTAAGATATGGCTTTCATATTATAGCCTCAAGAAATGTGATACCTTGATGTTTCTTCTAAGCACCAAAGAGGATATACCGGGCTACATGGTGTGGAATGTGGAGCAAACTTCATCTCAGCAGCACAGAGAAGGCAAGAAGGCTCTGAGCTGCCAACAGAAAAAAACCATAGCAGAGCACTCTGCAGAAGCAATTTGGATGGAAGTTTGTTGGGAGATTGTGATTTAATTACTTAGGCTTTTCATCCCACTTTAGGCCTCATCTAATTAGTGTCTGTGCAGTATTTCCAGGTGTGATCAGTGGTGATGGAGCTCTTGATAGAGCACCCCTCTCTCCATTCATCACAGGGCCATAGATTACAGCATATCTAATAGAGTCAGGCATGGTATGTTGTCCACGGAACTGTTACCCGTGCTAAATGAATTACACAAGTCTTGAATTTTGGGGGGGACTGCTGCGAAGTGTCAGATCAAACTAAGCCATCAAAAACTTAAAGAAAGGGACAAAAAGAGATACTTTAAGCACTGCCCAGTCACTGCTACAGTGCCAATATATGAAGCAAAAAATTCCTGATTGTCAAGTTACCACATTTATATTAGAAAAATACTGTAAAATATGGATTCCAATTACAAAAATTCTTCTGAAAAGCCCTTCATTGACCACATGGTATCAGTTATAAGAATCAATGAAATCTTCAACATCCCTAGCATTCTTGATGCTTCTCTAGGACATTTCGTAATTTACAGCACAGTATGCATGGGAGCACCTCTAAGACAGATGCATCTTTACTCATAGTTACAAGCCAAAGGTCAGAGGGCAAAAGAAACAAGCGGCAAACAAACTACTCATCAGACACTGGTTTTCAAAGCCACAGATAACCTTAGGGAGGGCTACATAAGATATAGAATGGACACGATATAATGAATGTGAACCTCAAATAAAAGAAAAGCACCAGGGGTGCCTGGGTGGCTCAATGGGTTAAAGTCTCTGCCTTCAGCTAAGGTCATGATCTCAGGGTCCTGGGATCAAGTGCCGTATGGGGCTCTCTGAACAGCGGGGAGCCTGCTTCCCCCCTCTCTGCCTGCCTCTCTGCCTACTTGTGATCTGTCAAATAAATAAATAAAATCTAAAAAAAAAAAAAAAGAGTCCATAGTCTCTCATGGTTCACCTCTGAGGGGTCTGAAGTGGCGGGGGGGTGGGAGGTTGGGGTACCAGGTGGTGGGTATTATAGAGGGCACAGCTTGCATGGAGCACTGGGTGTGGTGAAAAAATAATGAATACTGTTTTTCTGAAAATAAATAAATTGGAAAAAAAAAACTGATATTGAAAAAAAAAAAAAAAAGAAAGAAAGAAAAAGAAAAAAGAAAAGAAAAGAAAAGAAAAACACCAGGCTAAATGGCAGCTTGAGACTCACAATTGGGCATTACTGAAAAGGACAGAGTTGGGTTAAATGCCAGCTACTGAAGCTATCCAAGGTTTCCATACTCAGTGGTCTCTCGTGCAGCTCTCTCAGGGCATTGTGTATATACATGAGCAGAAACACAAAGTATAGGCTGCTTCCCTAATACTGTTTCACTATATGTGTTCTGAAGGCCTAAACACTTTATAATTCATTTATTATTGTTATTATTTCAATGAACCAGGATACTAAGGTTGATTTAAATACTTAGGGGCCAAGTATCTAAGATAACACTATAACTAGAGTTCCTCCTTAAAGTCTGGGGTATATCATCGATTCTCCTTTATTATTTTTATTCTTAAATACTTTATAGTAACTGATGCATGAAATATGTTCAGAGGAGCTTTTGCCCAATGAAGATGTATTTTGAAGGCCTGCTCATATCTTACCTGCTTGCTGATTCACTTACATTAAATTTTCTAGAGTCAAAGTTAAGATATACTTTAAAAAACAAAGTGGCTGCCAACATTTATGTAAACAATTAACACAGCCTTCACCCTAGGTCTTTAAGAGTGAAGGTCTTTAAAATGGATGCAATGAGACATGATGAAGTGTTTGTCGACAGTCTTCCAGCTCTCTAAGATTCCGATGCTAAGCAATATCATTTCTCCTTGAAGCTAACTGAAGAGAATGTTAAAAAAAAGCAGAATATGCTCCTGATGCTTCATTAAACAAAAATACATACTGTAAGAAGATATAATGATGATGATGTTCCAACTGATCCTGCTTCACTCAATATTGAGATTTTTGGTAAGTTTGAAGAACTATTAAAACAGCACTTGAATGCCCCTTATCCAATGGTATATCCAGGAAATAGCTATAGAATCCAATGGGCTCCACCACTGTTAATAGTGGGGCCCAGTCATAAGAAAAGACACTATGAGACCAGGATACTGGGAATAAAGAACTCATGAAACACCCAGATCCAATACTAGGATTTTCCACTCTCTTTCTATTCTTGCTGGGGAAGGTCATAGCAAAATCTTGCCATTTCTAAGCCAAATGTTCCTTGTTAATGATGGATGCTAATACAGTAACCACCCATTGAGATATAATTAAATTAATTCCTTTGTTAGGATTTCGGTTTCTGTTCTCCATCAACTAGACTTAGAAATGTTGCCTTCCTGGATTGTAGGGGTGGTAGCTTAACACGACTTTAACTTAAATCTGATAATGTATAGACTACAACAGAAACTGTGTCTTCGTAAATCAGAAAATTTAAAGAAAATTAAAAATTTTAAATGTGAAATTTGGAACTTCTACTACCATATCAGAGATGCTGTTAGTTACTCAGTGCAGGTTGAAATGGCAAGTCACCAACTGATGACTTCCAAATTCAGAACAAGAAATTCCAGAATAATTTTACTATATCTTTCTTCTATAAAAGCTATTGATTCTATGCTACTTCACTGGCCTCTAGAACAAAATGTTCTATAAGACTTGGAATCACTGGACACTTTCTGGATTGTACTCATTTATTCAATAAACATTTGTTGAAGGATATAATGGGTACATAACAAAGGAATTAGTAAGTGATAATTTGGACTTTTATGAGTTTATATGTGAGAAAAGGAGCTGTCTCACCTGCACACCATAAAGTAGATTCTAGGCAATAAAACTTGCACTGAAACACAGAAACATCAAACAAGTCAATCATTTCAAAGTGGCAGTTTTGGATGAGTAAAACATATATTAAACAAAAACAAAAAAAAAGGAAAGGGAAGTGAAATGTGTATAAGAAGGCAAGTTAGTTTTTACATTGCTAGAACAAAAATGAAAATAGGCACTGCTCAGATTTACAACTCTTTCTTATTCTAGCTCATGAATGCAGCAGGATTTCCTCCACTCCCAATTAAAACTTTTACAAATTTTTTTTATTGCATTCTGCCTTTAGAGATCATGGGATAGATAAAGATAATTTTGGTGATGCCCATTAGGGCTGTATATGTGTATGTGTATTCATATATATATGAATTATAAGTCTAGTTCATATATTCAGATATGTATTAATTATAAGCCTAGTTTGAAGCTAATAGATAATCTATTGAGAATATCAAAAGTGCAATACATACTGGGTATGAAGGTGGTCTAGTCAGCCTGGCATTCCGCTTCTAGAATCAGCCTGGCAAGTGTCTATGCAAAATGCCCTTCTTTATTCTTTTCCCCCTGCCTGCAGCCACTAGGCTACTCAACCTCCCATCGAAGAAGACCCCTAATCCTGAAGATGGTGGTTGCTGACTTCATAGGATCTAAAATCCATAGAATTAGTTCAAAACTTCTTTAAGTGAGTTCAAAAATAAACTATCTTTTAGAATAAAGTTACATCATTTTAATAGCTATTGTACAAGAAATATCTCAAATCATCTTCCCCTAAATTTCTTCTTTTCAAGTTTTGAAAACACTCTTGAGGTTAAATTCTGGACTTTGTTGAGAAGTTCACTTTCAAGAATCCTGTTATGAAGTCCCTTCACCTCCTTACTCATTCTGGTCACCTCCACTATACCTTGTTAGTTGCAGAAATGTAATGACATGGGATGTGAGTAGAAACCAAAAATACAGTCAAGTTTTCACCTTCTTTGATCATATACCTAACAGTTACTATACTGTCAAACCTGAGTTCTTTCTCACCTATAAACACACACATGTACAAAACAAACAAACAAACAAAACCACCTTCAAGAGACAGACTGGCTAAAGAAGGAAAGGAAATTAGCAAGTTGGGGGAATGCAAAATGGTAAGTTCTAAAATGTATGAATGATATGTGATCCTAGAAGCTGCCATTTCTTGAAACTTTACTATATGCCAGTAATGTGTTAAGCACTTACCAAATATTGCTTCACAAAACACTCATAGTAACCCTATGAACAAGTTCTTTTTATCCTCATTTTTCAGAAAAGGAACAAAGCTCAGTGCTATTAAGCAACTGACTGAAGGCACACAGTAGATAAGTGACACATTAGCAGATTTGTCTGATTTCAAAGACTGTGTGCATAACCTTTACACCAAGACCTTGGGCTCCAGGACACCCAACATCTCAGCAATACTATTATAGCAGAAGCAGGATTCCATATCCCATAAATTTTGTGGATGCTACTATTTGTGACAAAGAATGTTCATCATCACCCACCCTTATAGGTATATGATGGGATCATACAAAGAACAGTTAACAACCATTTATTAGGAAGTATGACAATAATTGCCTTGCAGAGAAGTGGCTCAGGGAAGAAACTGCTCTGCATCGCCCATTCTCCCATAGTGCAGAAAGGTTTGATACTTTGAGTTCTAAGAAAAGAAAATGATAATTCCCTCCTTTTAGAAAGTGATTTTAATATACCTAGGTTTCTGTTATTTTACATGAATTAACTCATTTTGTTAAGCACGCTGTGTCTCCTTAACTGGATGGTATGACCTCCTCTGGCCCTCCTTATGGACATCCAGACGACTCATAGATCCTTAGGAGACAGAACTGACACTAAGAATCAAACCTATGCTTTGCAAAACTCAACAAAGATACCAAGGAGTCTCATGTAGGTCAGAAGTTGGCAAATCCGTACCAAACTCTTCCTTTAGAAAGACCATGGAACTTCCATGATTTTTTTTTCAGCAACAGCAATACTGTACTTTCAGTTAGTTCCATGGGGTTGCTATAACAAGTATATTAGTTATTACTCCTGCCCGTTCTACATTATCTGCCTCATTGTCTACTCTATACACTATTACCTGTCTACCTCAATCATCCCATCCATAAAATGGGGTTAATAATATTGGTCCTTGACTACCTTGAACAAATACTACTGGAAAAAATGAGAATATAAATTAAGTTGCTTGCTGCTTTTTGGAAGAAAGTTGCCTTAGAAACACAGGCTTATTATTTCTCCATAGAAGAAGCAAAATATATTAGGGTTTGCACAATGTTGCTAACTGTGATTTTGCTCTTTTTTTAACCCTAGGCAGAAGGACTACATTAATTCCAGTCCCTAGGTGAACCTTTTATTCCATTTTCCACTGGAGGAAAAAAAAAAAGTTACTTTGCAAAGAAAAGAAAGAAAGAAAAAAATGTAGTATTCCCAAACCTCATTTACGGAACATTCTGTTCTCCAAATTACAGCACAGCAAGCAGGCAAGTGGGAACTTTTAGAATCCTGCATCCAAGCCGGTTCCACACAGCACCCACTAATACAAAATGGCTTTAATTACTTTAATATAAATCCTGGAAATGTGCAGATGGATTGTAATAATTATGCAAAACTGCGATGGTCCTTTATAGAAACACAGATCTTGCTAGCTTAAAAGAGAATGAAAGGAACACAAGTTCAACACAATATGTCAGGAAGCATATCTCCTAAGAAGTCCTGTATTTCAAATGCCAAGCTGTACGTTTCATCGGATGTGGCAGTTGTTATGGAAACTATGCTTTTTGATTGAACAGCAGAATAAATACCTACCTAAAATCAGCATGATGGGCTAGTGCATAAATTAAGAACTCCCCAAGACAACAATTACTTGGAGTTCTTCCTTGAGATAAATTTGAAATATATATATATATATATATATATATATATGTATGTGTGTGTATATATATACATATATATATGTGTGTGTGTGTGATCTATTATGAGTTTAAATTTTTCTGAACTAAATACTCTTCCTTACCTAGAACAGTCAAATCTTCTTCACTGTGTGTATGAATATGACTATGTGTTTATCCCCAAACACATACCTCACTCACACCCTGTACACTTAAGACTTACTGAATGAAAAATCTGATGCTTTGCCAAAAAGGCAAATTTTTTTAAATCACACTTCTTTACTTTCCTTCTGAATTACTACAGGATAAGTCCTGGGAAACAAATGTTGAGTTATTATCATTGTCATTTTCAAATCAAGTGGGTCATATATAATGTGGAAAAATCCCTTGGCATGAGAAAAAGGTCAGTTAAACATGGTTTTCATATTTTCATGAGTCTGATATTAGACTGTTGCTGATTCCTATTGATATTAACAACCTTTCATAAATCATAATACAAATACTTCTATCTTTCCATGTAGATATAATTTGCTCATTTGCTCACTTAATTAAAGGCTCACTGTATAAAGTATGAAATAAAACATCCTGAGGTTTGTTTTCTTCTTTCACATTTTACATGGAATGATATGCCAAGGGAAAAGTGTGAGTGCAACAGGCACCCATATCACAAACTTCTCCATAATGGGCATGCATTCGCCCATTGGATCAACATCTTTCAATTTATTAGCATGACAAAGGACACAATTATTTTGGATATGCCTGAATGCAATTTTCATTAACTTTGCAATGATTTATTAACAAAAGTGTCAGGAATGTAATAAAAGCAGCAGGACTCCTCAAAATGCCAAAATAAAAAAAAATGAAGAATACAGCAGAATTTCCCAACACGCCTTACGGCATCAGGTCAATAAGGTTGCCTGATTCCATCAAAAGCATCACCATGGTGAGTGAACTCTGCAATTAACAAAGAGTAAGCACAAAAAATGCTAATATCTCATTTGAATGTAATTATGCACAGATTACTGTTCACTGGAACAAGAAAAAGGATTTTAATTGTCATCCAAAGTTACATGCAAACCCTGGATTCTAGTTAACTTCTTCTTCTTTTTTTTTTTTTTTTTTTGGTTGAGGGGTTCATGTGAGAATAAAGCTTACAGTTCACAAATTCTTGTGTTCAGGGACATTGTAAAAGGCACTGCCTTTGTTTAAGGGATACAACTTGCAAAGTTTTAAAATAACATCATTCCATGTATGTTGGCAAGGTTAGTTTGTAATAAGTTTCACCATCGTTTGCATTTTAATACTATTTGATCTCATTTACATGTTTAAATTTGTTCCTGTAATAAAATTCATTAGTATGTTTATCATAACCACATAATGAATATAGCCCTTATGTAAAATAAAAAATTGAAAGTACATTAGAGACATTACAAGCTGTTTGAAATTACTGTGCTTTGCATATTATACCTTATTAATTAAATTATAAATTATTTATTTATGTATTTCTTTAATCAGGGGCAAGCACTAGAACAATATTATATTAGTATAAGAAACACAATACAACTCAAAGCTAATTCACACGTGGAGCAATTTCACGTAAACGCATGCAGATCCATTTTGCCACGGGTGGTGAATGCCACTCCCCCTGCTGAGCATCAGGGGATGTGAAACTCCTGTTTAAAGGAGAGTGGAGGGCAGAGGGATTAGCAGTGTTTCTTGTGCAAGTTAAAAATGCACTTGTTGGCATAATATCTCCCTTTGCCTTCTCATTTTATTAGTATAATTAGGTCAGATATGCAGATAGAAGCAAAGATTGCATCATCAAAGGAGCTGATACCATGTCCATTTTATTTGGAGTCAATGGTAAAGGAAAAAGTAATCTGTTCTTTCTTCCTTTCCTTTGTCAGCAGTGATAGACAATATGGATGAGAGAGAGAGAAAAGGAGAAGAAACACTATATTGAAAAATAAACTCAAATTTAGGGAAACGAGCACTAAGTACACTTGTCTCATTCATTTTTTAATCATTTTTTTAAAAAACCATATGCATTGGGGCACCCGGATGGCTCAGTTGCTTAAAGGACTGCCTTCGGCTCAGGTCATGATCCTAGAGTCCCAGGATTGAGTCCTACATGGGGCTCCCAGCTCAGCAGGGAGCCTGCTTCTCCCTCTGACCTTCCCCTCTCGTGCTCTCTCTCTCATGCTCTCTCTCTCTCATGCTCTCTCTCAAATAAATAAAAATAAAATCTTTTAAAAAATTAAAAAAATAAAAACCATATGCAGAACATCTGTGATCTCTTTCTTCTTATGTTCACATCTCTCTTTAAGTTAGTTTCCTAATCCCTGGTTTGAGTGCACTGGTCTGATTACAGGCTCAGCCTATGTCTATACATACAACAGATTTGACTGTTTTGATAAGCAATTATTTCTGTCTACGTGGTCAAACATGATGAGCTTCGCATAGTGCCGTCAGCCCTTAAAGAAGCCTGCGGAGTCAGGGTCGGAGAGGGAAGGGCACGTCAATTGCATGGTGTGGAGAGTGCCTGGATTTTAGAGTCAAAGTAGTCTGGATTTTTTTTTTTTTTTTTAAGATTTTATTTATTTGACACAGAGAAAGCAGGGGGGTGGGAAAGGGAGAAACAAGCTTCCCGCTGAGGGAGTAGCTTTCTCCATGTGTGGCTCCATCCCAGGAACCTGGGATCTTGACCTGAGCTGAAGGCAGACACTTAACCACTGAGCCACCCATGTGCCCTGAAGAGGTCTGGATTTTCATCAAAGCAGTCTCTTCTCCTTCCAAATAAGGATAATCCTAACTCACAGAGTTGTTCTGATGATTAAATGACATTAATTCTTTTAAGTGGTTTAGCATGGCTACATAGTAGGTGTTCAATAAATGTTCATTCCAGAACTGTTTCTTGCAGGAACACAATCGAACAACACACCAGAATCTCCTCATAATTGCACAAGCCTGCATGGCATCCTGGAGCTCATTTTTAATAGCTGTCAGCTTCTGATACAGGAAAAAGCAAGCTAAATACTGAGAAGGGTAATGTTCAAAGCAAATGACAAAAGAGACTAATACAAGTTAGTTCTAAATATTTTTCTAAATCATAAAAATAACTTTATTTTCTTCATGGGTTTTAAGTTTAGTGTACAATTCCCTCCCATCTCAGTTTCCACAATTTGGTAAACACCAGAAGAGAAGAGTGGGTGGGGAAAGCAGTAGCATCAAGAGATGCTGCAAGATGAGGAGAAGCCCACTACTGTGAGTGTGTTTGGTTGCTAACTTAACAGGGTCTTTGGCAGATTGCTAAAACCAAGACATATCTGTATTCACTTTTTCTTGGCACCCAGCTAAACCTTTTTTTCTGAGCTATTCTGCAGTTAGACGAAGCCATGTAACTGAGTTCTGGCTAGATAGATAGATAACTGGATAGATTGAAGTGATACATGCTATTTCTAGACCTGGTCTCTAAAAACTCCTACCAATCTGCCATGCTATTTCTTTGTCCTCTACCCTCTCTGAGGGATAGAAATGTACCAGCCAAGGACACAAAGTCTTCTGGAGACAGGGTGGGGAGGGCCACTGCATGGAAAGAACCTGGGTTCCTAAATGACTGTGTGAGGCATAGCAACCCCCATCCTAATCAGACTGTATCAAGAAGAAAAAGAAAACTTTGTTGTGTTCTACCACTGAGAATTTAGACTTTCTGTTACAAGTGTTAGCCCATCCTGACTAGAACTTGGTCGTCATGAAAGGTGGGTAGTTTTTGATTTTCTGAAAAACTTCCTCTTCCTGAAAATATAAGTCTAGATACAATTAATTTAATTTATGTCAGGAAAAAAGAGATACCCTCAAATTATTTTTAGATTTTAAATGAAATTTGACTAAGATAATACAATTCTTTCTACAAAAGAATTTTCTCTGGTATGATTCTCTTTAATACATGGTTTTTATTTTTAAATTATTTTTCATTAAAAGATAGTTGGCATATAATAATTGTGTAAGTTTAAGGTGTATAATGTGTTGCCTTGATACATGTATCTATTACAATATGATCATCTCCATAGCATTAACTAAAACCTAGTTACTATAGGTATTTTCTAAAATAATAAATCTTCACTTAAACACGTAAGTATATACTCTGTTCTCAAGTAGTGTCCTATATGTAACTACAGGACAAGTAAATTAACCCTTGAGAAAGGGATAAACCAATATACATAGATGTTCATTATAGAGAAATTAGATTCACTGAACAAAAGGTTTCATCAAAACACATGTTTCTAATCAGTGTGCTCTGCTTTCCTGAGGGCAAATTTCCAGCCAAAATGCTTCATTAGCAAATAATCAAGACACCCTTACCTTTGTACTACTTTTGATCAGGGAGCTGTCAGTGGGCTACATATAAAGGATGGATAAACCAAAAACACTGAACCATCAACTCTAAAATCAATAAATGAAATAGAAGCATAAGTATGTTATGGACCCACTAAGTCAGAGAACAAACAATGTGGGATGCCACATGGGAAAGCAATGTCAATAGAAAGGAGAAACAAAACTGAATTTTATTATATTTCTTATAATTCAGTAGGTAAGGAATCTCCAGATGGTCTAATATTCTATCAGTTGCTATTTTGATTAGCACATTAAAAAATCTTAAAATATCATTTGCACCTGTCAATATTGGGTATAATATACAACATCTTTTATAGTCTGTGTGCATTTTCTCTATGTTTTTTAAAAGCACCTAAATAGCCTTTATTGGTTATGGTCTATTAGCATGAGGTTAAGTGTTCTTCCAGAGTAAGAGCCTAAAGGTCCATTCAAAATTTCGTTCAACTTACTTTACATGGTAGCACCTCACAATTCAGATGTTTATTAATAAATACCTGTGAAGATAAATATTATGGTGTACTCACAAGAAAGAAGGGACAAAGACATATGGCTTAGTTCAAATGAAGGTAAGCATTACAAGTAATTTAAACCAAGAAGCTGAGCCTATAGGCAAGAGATACAGAGTGACATACCTAAATAATTGAAGAAAACATAAAACAACATGCATAGAACAAATAACTTGCCACCTCGACTCTTTATATCTAATTATATGTAAAAATGGTATGAGATAGTCAGAAGGTCAAAGAAAAATAAAAGTAGGGCAACTTGTGTTTGTTGAGCACCTACTATGTAACAAGTGCTCTCATTCCCGTGCCCCCACAGAAAGATGTCTTTTCAAGGGTACCAGTGACCTCTCCTAGTTTTCCATATCCTGCCTGGACTTCTGCTGCACTGAACCCCAGACGAATGTGTTTGCCCAACTCCCAACTCATAGCTTCCCTGGGAGGTCCTAAAAGCTTCTCAGATTTTAAGACTGTTGACTGGGGATCTTCCTGCCTTCCCTCTGTTCCTGCCACAGACTGCTTCACCTTAGCCAATAACAACTCTCTCTTTCCAGATCCTCAGGCCGAAACAGTTGGTCCTTCTTGACTCCCATCCTTCCCCACATCCATTCCAGCAACAAACCTGTAGAGTATATGCAGAATCTAACTGCTCCCACTTCCACGGACACCAGACTTCAGAGGGAGTTCTCCTTTTAGAAAGAGATAAGTGATGTCATTCCCCTGCTCAAAACCTCCAGTCACACCCGGGGTAAAAACCAGGGTCTTGACAATAACCCACCAGGCCCTGTGTGATCTGGCCTCCAGCTCTCTCCCTGACTAGATCTTCCACCTTTCCCCACATACTCACTCCTCTCCAGCTATACCAGGCTCCTTGCAGTTTCTTCGTACACTGTAGGAACACTCCTACCTTAGGGCTCCACACCTGCTGTTAAACCTACTTAGAACATTCTTGTCAGTGAGACTTTTATTCAAATCTCATCTTTTCTGATGACCTTATTTAAAATTGCTATCTTTCTACTTCTTGCCCTAGCATCCTATATCCCCTTCTTTTCTGACCTATTTTTATGCATAGCACATATTACATGTCACTTATTTTCTTTATTGTCTGACCTCCCCCTCTAGAGTGTAAGCTCTATGAGGGATATTTTTTTCCTCTATTTTGTTTTCTGCTTTATTTTCAGAATCAACCCAAGAAACCCAAAATGCTTGGGAGAACTATGTTATCTTATTTAATTCAAATGGATTTTTTTTTAAAGATTTTATTTATTTATTTGATGGACAGAGATCACAAGCAGGCAGAGAAACAGGCAGAGAGGCAGGCGGGGGGGGGGGCGGGGGGAGGGAAGCAGGCTTCCCGCTGAGCAGAAAGCCCGATATGGGGCTCCATCCCATGACCCAAGCCGAAGGCAGAGGCTTTAACCCAGTGAGCCACCCAGGCACCCTTCAAATGGATCTTCTGAGTGAGGAATTATCAGCATTCTCATATACTAGTTGAAAAAACTGAAGCTTAGAAAAAATAAGTAACATTCCAAGTAGCAAAGGGGGGAAAAGTCTTGGTCTGGACAAAAATGGACAAAAGACTTGGCCTGCCTTTTGAGACATCTTGTTGTCTCCATCACAGTACCTGCCTTCACATAAAAGAAATTATACCTTATTTACTTGCCCACTTGGGTGCTAAAGTCTAAGATCAGTCAATTATTTTGTTGTTTTATTGTTCCCCTTCCCTAATTCATTTTGTTGAGTTTCTTGGGCTTACCTGAATTTTAAAAACTATTTTATCTAAAAATTAAAATAGTATTACATCAAATTTTTAAAAATATTTTCTTCAAAGTTTACACAAAATCTAATCAGGAATAGAATTATGATGTGAACCAACTTCCTAGAATATGTCTGAAATTTATAAAATGTTTCCTTTGATTTCATGCTATAAGAAAAAAAAGTCTGAAAAATAAATTTCATGGACTGCTCATAATTTGGATTTTTTCCCCAGTCTCCCTGCACTGATAATTTATTTTTCATCTAATAGACACATAAAAAGAAAAAAAAAGAAGGGACAAGAATAGAGGAAGGAATGGAGGGAGAGAGAAAAGCAATGTTCTACTTCATAAATGGGTAATAGTCATTCTTACTCAAATCTGTATTCCAAAATTTAGAGAAAATTTAAAGAGTTCTTCAAATAGATTTGGGGACCTTTACAAACTATAATTCACTTGAGAGAACAATTTGCACGTGTGCACACACACGCTGCACACATTTATTTTAAGCCATGTTGAACATTTACAGATTTCCACTGTTCTTTGTGATTCTGAAATTGGCATCTCTTATTATTAATGTATTGGATATTATTCCATGAAAAGAATACTAAATTTAGAGATGAAGATTAATTCCTCAATCTTAGATGTTTAAACAAAGTTAAATATAATTTTAATATAAAAAATAACATACCTTCTGCTAACTTCTAAATATTAAGTTTAATATATGAAAACATACTCTGATGAGTAAGTTTAAGTCAGGATGGTGAATTTGAAACCACATATATGCCTCTTACAAAAGCCAATTGCTTCTAAAGGGATCAAACATAGATGCTAACACTTAACAATAAATAAATAAATAAATAAGCAATACCTTAGCAAAGTCTCAAGTCAAAGTAACAACCGGCATTATTACTTCTAAATCTGGGAATGATTTTTCAATCCTCAAAAAGGGCTAGATGAAAAGATATTAATTCTGATTCATCCCCTGTTTGCCTCCTAGTCATTTTAGTGCTCTCGCTACACAGTGAAAAGCCTGGACCAGCTGCATCTGTTTCACCTGGGAACTTAGGAGCAATGCAGCATCTCGAAGCCATCCCAAAGCTACTGAGCCAGATTCTTCATTGTAGCAGGGTCCCCAAGAGATGCATAAGCACATTAAAATTCGAGGAGCATTTATGTACACTATTGAGCAAAATATATTTGCTTAGTTATAAGAATTAAACTACCTTGGGGCACCTGGGTGGCTCAGTCGACTGAGCATCTGAGTCTTGATTTCAGCTCGGGTCATGATCTCAGTGGGATTGAGCTGGGCTCAGGCTCCATGCTCTGTGTGGACTATGCTTGTCCCTCTCCCCTCTGCTTCTCCAACCTGCTCCATCTTCACGTGCACCCTCTGAGATAAATAAATAAAATCTTTTTTTAAAAAAATCAAACTACCTTTGCACACACACACACACAAAAAAAAAAAAAAAAAATGGGTGTAGGAATCAGCCACCACAGCAGTGATCTATTCAGAGAAAGAGAAGAGACTATCTTGAGGACCCTATTTATTTGCTTCTCATTTTGTATAAAGAGTAAATGCTAATGGGGAACCTATATCAGCAATTACGGCTTCTTGAACATTGACTCAACTAACCTGAAAGCAGTTTTGAGCTCTGCCAAGAAGACCACCATTATCACTGAATAAAAATAATTTCATTCTCAAGTCTAACATTTAAATGATATAAGATTCCAATTTAATTAGGACAACAATGTGAAGCCAGCTCAAATAAAATGCAGGGACAATTTTCTAATGGATTTAAATTACAAGCTTGTGACAGACTATGACAGATGACATATTTACTTTTCATACGAGCTAAACGAATACCTTAGATAAAATGTGCTAAAAACACAGCAAACTTGGAATTAATGAAACCGTTGATAATATATTTTTAAAGAACACTTTCTCTTGTAAAGGAAAATAAATCTGCAAAGCCAAACAGTTAGTTAAAATGGCAAAATCCAATACATTATTGGAGCTTAGTAATGAGTTGGGAATTTGACCTTTCTTCAGAAATTGAAGATGCTCTAATCAGAATTAGCCAGGTGCACACTGGGGTCAAGCACCATCCAGAAGTTTCGCTAAATAGCTTCTATCTTGCCTCTGATCATAAATGCTTCAGATCCCAGGCTTTGACATCTCAGTGACTTCAGTATTGTGGTTAGGCAGCTGCCACTTATTTCATTTTCAATGCACCAAGTTTTGCATGCCTTAACTAGGGGCCTTTTGGCAAAATATTTAGTCTAATAAATTCATGATCTAGCATTTTATCTTCCTTATCATGGCCTTCATCTCTTTAAGAAAGAGAGAATTCAAATACGACTGCAGAAACTGAGTGGAAAATGAGAATATAAGTGTACACATGCTTGAAGACATCACAGTGAACTAATGACTAATTACTGTGCAATTGAATACTAATGGAGAGACTCATGAAATCAACATGAACAGGAAATGAACTCAATATGACCAATGGTTCCACAATTAAAATCAAATAAATGCCTAGTAATAGAAAGACTTAAAAGATATTACTACAACCAGTCAATTATTCTTCGGGTTATACTCTACTAAAATAAGCATAATGCCAGGTAGAAGTAGCTAGCTGGATATCTTTTGAAAAGTTAATGTGCATCTGAAATATGAATTATAGTACTATAATTATCTTCAAATTAAAGTATGTAAAACTAGTTCAATAGCAAGTCACTTATTAAAGCAAATCAGATAAACATGCATTTCAGGAAAGAAACTTGAGAGGTTAACTTTCTAGGACCTCTTAATTAATTAATTGTCACTCCAAATGTTTAACTCTTTAATCCTGGGCAGTCCAGTCAGAAAACTGTCAATACGAAGCAAGCTTGGGCATTGGGGAAAAGGCAACACACAAATAAAACAAACAAATTTAAAGAGCCTCTACCTCCAATGCCTAAAGGGGTAATAGCAATTATAAAAATTGATTAATAAACTTGTCACCACTTTTAAGCAAATTGCATGCATATTTCCTTTAGTTCTATTTCATTTACTTCTTTTCCACGACCCAATGGCTGAATAACACAGATTAAAATAAACTGCAATATTTTCTCTTGAAAAGTCTACTCACTTATCAGCTGTGAATCTAATCAAGGACCTAATAAGTCCATAATGGTACATTTGCTTCCCAGGAGAAACCACTGTTTCTCATCATTCCAGAAAATACCCCCTTGCAAGGTGCAACCAAGAGCCGCAGACTCACTGCAACAGTCTAATAATTTGATTGGGGGCCCTTAGGCAGGGATAACTTAAATTACAATTAGAGAGCCTTCACACTGCTAACATCTGTGTACTGAACCACTGTATACTGATTAAAGGTTTTTAAAAGAGAACTACGTACTTCCCACATTAGAGACGAGTCTAATTCTAATGGCCCTCATCCTTGGTATGTAATACTTCAACATTCCCTGCTGAGATTCCTGCTCATGAATCCAAAGAATGCATACCCTCGGTGATAACTGTCTTTGGAATGTCCAACAAATGCTCAGGCATAAATGGGCAGAAGGGCAGAGCCCAGGGAAGGAAAAGAAAGCACTGTTCATTTCATCAGTCTTCCTGTGTCTACTTCCCCCTGACTTTGTGGCTGCGTAGTTGAGGTGTTTTTGTTTTTGTTTTTCTGTTAAAAGAGTAATTCTAAGGAGAGGGTCAGAACTCAGAGAAATTGCCATGGGGGCACCAATTAATGAAAGTTGACATGAATGAGGACACGCACACTGCATCCCTCAGCGTCCTCCTGCCTTGTTATTAAATGAATCGTGCATGCAAGGAGAACGGAGCAAGAAGAAAGCAGAGCCACAGAGCTCTCCCCCAACACCCTAGCCACTCTGCTCCTTCTCCTCTGTTCATTAGGGACTTTTTCAAGCACATGGCTGCAGCAGATGTCCCTGAGAGAACATTTTGTCCCCCTGCATCCAGGCTCAAACACCTGGGCTCTGACATGACGTCCGGTGGAGGCTATTTTCTTTTTCCTTTTTTAAACTTTCCTTTTATTTGGTTTGCATACAAGGCTAATAATGAGGTTTAAAAAACTATACACAATCAGTATACAATTACACTCATCGGGAGCCTGACATGTAATTTCTGATAAACCCGTATAACTATGAGCAGCAAAAGGAACCACGGAGCGCACACAATGTGTGGGGTCATCAGAACACAATGCCAACACAATCTCTGCGTCATGTCTTGTTGCATAGTATTAATCAGTGCAAACATTGTTTGGGAAATGAGAGGGGAGAGAAAGAGCAGTTTCCCAGCTGCTACTGCTTTGCCATCAAATCCGATAGTTCCATCTAGTATAAGAGACTTCAGTAATAAAGCGCAGAACCAACTAATGACTCTTGAGGAGTCTACTTAAACTGTTCAAAATAAAACGAAATAACCCATCCTTATATATAATCCCAACTCTCCCAATAATTTCACATTAGACATTTCTTTAGCAATTTGTTTATTTTCATAAGTTTAGGAAATGTATTAGCATCTTTAACAGGTACAATAGGTGGGTATTGAGTATCCACATTATCTAAATGATCAGTGTTCTAGGCTAATCACTACAATTTTGATTTATTTCAAATTTTCGAATCCTACACATTGCAACATAATTATTCTTCTGTTGATTGTTACAGGGAAAGGATACAATAAGGTTTCATTATGAAAGAATTACCCAGGACCGTAAGATGACAGCCCAGGTCACTGGGGAGCACAATGCAATACTATTGTCAATACTATTGATATGTCTTAGGAAAAGTGAGTCTGGGAAATGCAGAAATGTCACAAGCTTTGTTTTGCCTTCATTTTAATAGAGCACAGAATGACCTGTATGGGAGGGGTTGACTACTTCAATTAGGTTTATGCTATTTTCAATAGGCGCTTCCAATCAGTGCATTTAGCTGGAAAGCAATTCCTGACTTTATTATTACTGTTGTCATCCTTAAAATGCATTCTATTTATTTTTTTAATTCGCCAGGAGGGGCGAAGAGAAGACGGGAGCAATAAAGAAAAGGAGCCAGTAACATGCCCTTAGGGACCAATAGTGAAGGGAGAAGAATCACAGGAGAAGAGAAATAGGAGATGAAAATGAAAGACGTATCTTATTAAACCATCATAATTAAGAAGTAATAGCTATTCATAAAGAGACCCATGCCCAAAGGCCTGAAGATGTCTACAACAGCAAGGGCAAATGTTTTTTAATAGGTAATAATCAACAAATAATCTACATTAAAAAACAAAAAGACCGCACAAGAATGAGAAGGCAGAGTTCTATCTTCTCACAGGCCTCCTGCCTCCCGTCTGGTTTAGGGTGGACAAACCAAAACTGAAACTAACTAAAGAGAAGAAAAATTGGTGACTGCTTTTCAAGTACACATAAATTTTGGCAAATACAGAGATAAAGAGCATTTGATAATAGAGCACCTTGTTCCATATCACCTGTAGCTTATATTAGGAAATGGTCCCTGCCTCTGAACCCTGAGATTACAATTGCCGCTAGAGATCCAAGGGAATCGGGGCCTGATGATGAAACTGACCCCATATTATTCATTTCGGCACAAGAGTAGAATTAATTGAATAGATTTTTCCCTTAGCTCCTGGACTTTAAGTTAGCTGGACCTAGGAGTACTGACGAGACAAATCTGAAGGGAAGGAGAAACACATTTAGTCCTTGGACACCCCCTAGTGTCTATGCGAGCATGAAACCATTACACAGGTATCCCTCCCTTTCCTGCTACATGGAAGGACTATCAGGTCTAGCTCCTAAAGATGAGGACCCAGGACTCCAGCCCTGTGAGGTATCTGCTGTCCTCTCAGGCCAGGAATCAAGATGTCAGACTCAAAAGCCCTCTCAGATACTTCTAAAATTTCGGCTTCTCGTTAACTTCGTCTCAACGTGGCAGACTTTGTCTCAGGAAAATGTGGAAAATTATGGGTGGAGCCAGGAGGGGTCTATAATTCGCACCTCCCCCAAAAAAGATGAATTTCACAGTTAATATACAGGATGCAAAATGAAAAAGAGAAGTGGAGGGAAAATCTATTTCAGAGAATATATGGTAGTTTGTCTTTATATAGATAACTTGTGAGTGTTTGAATAAGTTCTGTGATGTATTTATGTTTACCGATGTGATTGGATGTGAATACTGAATAAAGTCTGGGAAAAACTGCTTGCTACTTCTCTCAGTCAGCGGTTCTTTAAGCAGTATTTCATTTGTGTGATGAAGATATAATTTAAAAGTGGTGTGGAAAAGCTTCAGTGTAAGCACCTTTGAAAGTTCCCACACAAATTGTATGTGATTTCCTTTCCATCTAGGTAAATTAATTTTTGTGTGTGTGTCCCAGAGTTATCTATGGACTAGGCTTTCTCTATTAAAACGTTGTTAAAATTATGAAATGTTACCATGAGTTTCATCCATGGTCATCTCAAAAGTATAAATGTGCCAGAATGTCATTACTATATTTGCCTATTGTAAATACCCAAATTTGCCCCAGTGTGCACAATTCTAGGAAAAGCATCCTTCCATATGACTTACTGGAACTCCAAGAGACACTTCTTCATATTTTCCTAGTTTTTCTAGCATAATGCTTTCCCACCAACTGTTTTGGGGAAGCAGTCTGCCATCCTATTCAACTTTGAAGGCTATATTACAGAGCACTTTTTCCTGCTGCACCTGGGTAAGCTGCACCCTCCATGAGATCTGACTCTTTACAGATTCACAGAATTTTAAAGGGCAAGACTCCTCAGAAACCCCCTGATTCATACCCTTATTAAGAAATGGGGGGGAGGGGTCACCTGGTGGCTCAGTGGGTTAAGCCCCTGCCTTCGGCTCAGGTCATGGTCCCAGTGTCCCAAGATAGAGTCCCATATCACGCTCTCTGCTCCCTCGGCGGGAAGCCTGCTTCTCCCTCTCCCACTCCCCCTGCTTGTATTCCCTCTCTCGCTGTGTCTCTCTCTGTCAAATAAATAAAATCTTTAAAAAAAAAGAAAAAAGAAATGGGGAGGTCAGAGTGATTACATGACTTGCTCAGAGCCACATGGCAAGGTTGTGAGAAGGCTAGAACAAGAACCCTGAAGTCCTACACCCAGCCATTTTTGGTTACTGATGCTTCTAAGTGTAAGAATGCATCCTGGGAACTTTGTAAATGTGAATTTAGCACCTGTGTCAGGAAAAGAGAAGCCTGATTCCAATATTTGTACCCTCCACATAGGGGAAATATTCCCTAAAAGGTGAAGATGTCTGGCCAGCTCCTGTGGCACATATCCAAGAAGATCATGACAGTGAACTCAACAGCTCTCCCTCCCTTGACTTTTCATCTGCAACTCTGATGACTATAGAAAGAGAGAAAGGAACCAAGGGGAGGAATGTCAGAAACATCGTGCCCCCTCTGACTACCACTAGCACCACAAGCAAGCATGTGAATGAAACAGTTTTGTTCCTTCCCCAGCAGGAAATGCTACTGTTTTAAATACCAAACAAAGATAGCTCTTGCTTCTGGTTACAGCCCACACAAAATAAACTTATTTTTAAAAAGGAATCTTGGCATATGGTAACAAAACCTATATAATTCTCTTGATCTTTAATCTCTATGCCAATGTCTTTTTTACAGATTATGGCCTCAACCCCTGACAAATCTGCTTAGTGAATTTTTGGCTGACAAATCTGGCAACACAAACGCTGTCTGAAATACATTCCAAAGGCTAAACATTTTCATAATAGCTACTTTACATAGCCTAGTAGGTTTCCCTTTAGGACACCAATTAGATTTTTTTTTAAAGTGACAGTGTTAATTTTTATGATTACACACAGAACTGAGATTTTTATTTAATACACTGGGCCTTCTTTTAAAGCTTTTCAAGGGTATCAACCACTTTGCCAACAGACGGGTGTTACAGCAGGGGTGATTATAGTAATTTTTCATGTAATTGGAAGTCACCATTTGGTTGCTATCTTTCACATGCTTGTTGACTCATCATATAATCCTTTATAATGGAGGTTTGTTGTATGTCACAAGGAACGTGCCAAGCAGCCGGGAAATAACAAACAGAGGAACCCCCTAGCTGGTAGGGACCACAAAAGTCTTTAACATCTGCCCAGCTCTTTAGACTGCAGTAAATTTTACTTAATAGCAGTGACCGAGCACTGAGAGAAAGGTTTCAGAGGATCTGGGGAAAATCTGTGTTTTCTCTCAAAAGGAGATGTCTCAAAAAAAAAGATTCTATTACACACCATGAAAGCACAGTTTTAAAAAGATAAGAAGGTATAAGTACTCATTAGAATTATCAAAGTCCCTTCCCATAAATTCAAGAATTTAAGACCGAAGTAAATGTAGCATGTTGTCTCTCAGCTTCACTTACCACAACTTCACTTTTCATCACATCTTTTGAATCCCCATAGTTAGTAAAGTGGTTTAATGGAAGAAACACACGAACGGGTCACACGTGCATATTAGATGGGTCAGAGCTGGAAGTGGGGACGCCTGAATTCTTAACCCAGTTTTGTCATCCTGGGAGAGACATGTGAATATAACGAAGCCTCCAATTCCCTTAATATTGTAAGTGAAGAGGAGCACTACATGATTCCCGAGTCTCCCTGAGGAAGTGGTCAAAATAAGTAAGAGGAAATTGGAAATATTGTCTGTTAAAGCATTAAATACTAGGCCTTAACATTTGACTTGTGATGACGGTTTCTGTTAACATTTTGCCTTCTTTGAACCAGTAAAGTTAGCACAGCCGTCTATAATGTGCATTCCGTCTGATGCTATGTGCATATTTCCTTTGGAATTTTCCAACAGAATTAGAACTAAGCTGCTCACTTTTATAAAAAGTGTTTCTTCACCATTTACTTCTGTTGGGTTCAGAAGAATGACTTATCAGTGGCTGTTTTTCCTTTCATAAAAGGCCCATGACTATTGACAGCCAAGTAGCTTGAAAAGCATTTCAGCTGGACTCAACTCCTGTGTATTGATTTGACAAAGAACCTGCATTTGTGTTTTAATTTAGTTATCTAAGTACTATTTTATAACTCAAGTACAATATTAAATATGCCCCATCTTACTTAGTTCCTAAGATCTGAGATAAAGGTCATTTGCCTCACTAACCATGTGTTACAAATTAGTCATAATATGAGTTAGCCCTAGGTTAAATATCTTCAACAAATCCAATGCAATTGTATATTATACTTTAAATAAGTAAATATAAGATACAACTAAAAACAAAAACCTAGGGGCGCCTGGGTGGCTCGGTGGTTTAGGCCTCTGCCTTCGGCTCGGGTCATGATCTCAGGGTCCTGGGATCGAGCCCCACATCGGGCTCTCTGCTCAGCGGGGACCCTGCTTCTCCCCCTCTCTCTCTGCCTGCCTTCTGCCTACTTGTGATCTCTGTCTATCAAATAAATAAATAAAAATCTTTAAAAAAAAAAAAACAAAAAACCTAACAATTCAAATAAACAGTTTATTTAACCAATTTTAGCTCTTATGACACCAAAAACAAATATGAAGTAAGATTATCTTAGAGATTAGAAATGACTATGTGACCATGTGTCATGTATGTTAGACTGCTGCTTAACTGTAATTATTTCCAGCATTTAATATCACATACTCAGTGCCTTCAAAAGGCCATCAGTGACCAGGCTTCTCACAGAAGTTAGCTGAGGGGTGCCTGCCTGGCTAGGTTGGTAGAGTATGCAACTCTTGATCTCAGGGTGGTGAGTTCAAGGCCCACATTGGGCTAAGTGCTCACTTAAAAAAAATTTTTTTAAAAAGCAGCAGCAGCAGCTTGTTGAATAGCAGACCATCAAAGAAACCAGTTGGTAAAATTCAAGTCTATTTTGATGCAATAGTTATCTCAGATAAGAAAGAGTAAAGGCAGGATCAGGAGACAACCCCCTCTGTGATAACCAAATCTGTAAATAATCAACCAGACAACTTAAGGCTCTCTAGGAATACATAATCACTAAGACACTTTAATTACTAAGTATTTGTATCTGTCCAGTGCCACAGGAATTAATAAGTAAACTGCTGTTGAGTAAGTAAACAAGGTTTCAGAATCAGGATTAGAAGTTCATTTCATAAATTACAATCACCTTTTAATTTACACAAAAGGAATAAAATTCCTTTGTGAAGTTCAGTTCTACTATTTCAATCAGGAAGACATTGCACACTGATAATGACTTTGATTATGCTTCTAAAGTTCATGACTACAAAATCCACAACATAAAAAACTATAAAACTAGCTTATAGGTGATGGGCCATTCTTTTCTCCAACAGGAAAATATTTTCTCAACAGAATTATATTTAGAAATACTAAAGAAAAGTTTCCTTTCCTTTCCATTCCTTTCCTTTCCTTTCCTTTCATGGCTTCCTTTTGTTGAGTATGCATATTCCCTTCTGATGAACTATTTGTATCCAGCTAAATGACACTGATCAAATTATGGAGAAAAAAAAAATACACTGTTTGTCATATTCCTTTATGACAGAGCTAACAACTTATTTACTTCCCTTAATAAATTTGGTTTGGTAATGGTTTTTATCATTTTCCTCTTTGCTTTTTTAAACTTAGAAAAAGAGGGAGGTACATGAAGACAAGGGCATATTAGGATTGATGTGGATTCTAGTTTTCCTCTTGAGTTTAAAATCATCAACTATTCACTAATATGAATTCTAAGGAGCAGCCTGTCAGATCCATTGTGATAATTAATATAATGGCATACTGTAAATGCCACTGCTGTTAAGGCTGTTATCTTGGTGATTGTTGTTGTTTCTGACAATGCTATTAATAACATTATGGTGTTGATAATGATACTAACAAACAATGTTAAATACAAACAACACAATGCACTTTGTGCTTTACATGAAAACTGGAATACTAGAGTAAGTGCATTTCCTGGGTAGAAGCTGATCATCTAAATTGTAAGGGACACCCACAGTACTTGTCTTCAGAGCATCTATATATTGGATGTGAGTGGGTGAGATTTTGCAAGAAAGGGCTGGGAAGCCAGTTTTACATAATAGCTCTTCAGAGCACAGATTGAAAGTTGAAGGACTGTATGAAGATTTGAAGAACAGAAATCTTTGGTAAGATGAAACCAATGAGAGAATTGAGAAGTTAGTGCAAAGTTAAGATTTAGAATGTTAATGGATCAAAGTAGTATATATATTACATCAGTGACAAAGCAACAACTAGACAACTTTATTTTCCTAATCTTTTTCTGATGACAAATTCAATACACTTGATTATGAAAAAAAATGTGGATGACACAGAATAATACAAAAGAGAAACATCAGAAGCATGTGTAATATTATCACATTAGTACTATTTTGAGTCATTTATTTTGTAATGGAGAGAACCCTAATTAGATCAAGAGTTTAGTGCTTTTCTTTTCTTTTTTTTTTTAAAGATTTTATTTATTTATTTGACAGAGAGAGAGCACAAGTAGGCAGAGAGGCAGGCAGAGGGGGGGGGGAGCAGGCTCCCCGCCGAGCAGAGAGCCCGATGTGGGGCTCGATCCCAGAACCCTGGATCATGACCCGAGCCGAAAGCAGAGGCCTCAACCCACTGAGCCACCCAGGCGCCCCTAGTGCTTTTCTAATATTGCTTCACAACCTGCCAGTGGAAGATACAATCAGCTTCTTGGTTTACAATCAGCATCCTTTCTTTTTAATAATGGACTAAAAGTTTTTGCAGTAGAATTGACTTTTTTTGTGAAACTTTTATTCATATATTCAATGTACACAGGCCTGGGTCATGATGTAAATGAATTTCTACATATGGGTCACAAACACTGAAACTAATTGCTTAAAAGCTTTCAATTGTCCTGACTTTATTTGAAAAAGGAGAAGGAATTGGTATGGAGTTCTAAAAAGCAATGAAACATTTCATAATAAATTTAATCTTGGTAAGAAATATCTTAAAAACACTACTTTATTACGACACTGATGGAGATACCAATTGCCTTCACCTGGTTATACTCACATATACCGTATGCCATGGAGTAAAAACAGACACTGTCGTTAACCTTACGGAGCTCACAAACTAGATATTAATCAAATAACCAAGCAAATACTTGTACAATTTCAGCTGTGATAAATGCCATGGTGCTTAGAGGGTCCAAAACAAGGCACTGTAATCAAATTTAACCCACAGGAAAATTCAAGGAAGGCTGCCCTGAAAAGGTACCATTACTGCATTCTGAAGGGTAAATATAAGGGGAAGAGGAGACATTCTAGATAGAGAGTACAGCATATTCAAATGCCTGGATCTAGGGGTCCCTGGGAGTACAAAGCCCACATGGTCACTCACTTCAGATGTGCTTTCAAGGAGATTGTCACAGGGGCTCTATGACCTGGACTTAGCATATTTGCATACCCAGTGGGGAGAGACATTGTCCTTCCTTGAAAAAAGAGCCCAACTGCTTCAAAAAGTTTAGGTGATTATTTGCTTGCAATATAAGTATGGGTAGGTTAGATAATCTTTTGTGTAGCCTTCCAATCCTGCTTTTTATTTCATTTTTGTTTTTTCAAGAGTGTGGATAGTTCACTTGCAGATCACATAACTCCCAAAAGGGCTTAAAATGTAAATGGACAACTTGATCCTTGCTTTTATTCAGGCACAAGTGAATATGCATATACCGCTGGTAATAATTTCTTCATAACACACTGGTACATGGGGTGCCTGGGTGGCTCAGTAGGTTAAGCTTCTGCCTTCTGCTCAGGTCATGATTCCAGGGTCCTGGGATTGAGCCCCACATTGGGCTCTCTGCTCAGCCCTCTCTCTCTCTGCCTGCCTCTCTGCCTACTTGTGATTTCTCTCTCTGTCAAATAAATAAATAAAATCTTTAAAAAAAAACACACACACCAGTACATCTCTCCTAATAAGCCCATTAATATTTCTCCTTAGAGGAAAAGGAACCAGGAAACTTCTAAATACATCTTCCACATCTTAAAAGACACAAATACAGACCAATCAGCTATAATTTTGAATTCTAAAAACTGTAGGCACATTTTGGGCTCTTAGTTTCTTCTACTCTAAAATCATTTGGCAGCTTGCTAGGTATTTAACATTAGGAAACTTTAATTTAAAGAAAGCCAAGGATTCCAAAAAACAAACAAATTTAATTTAAGTAGACAGTTCTGGAAAGCTCAGTCTCAGAGTATAAATGGATAACAGAGAGAAAAAAATTAAAATAGGTAAATTTCATTTTGTCAGTAGAACTATGTAGTAATAATTTTTCAGAGCCATTTTAGGAGGTAATTCTTTCTTCAGTTTGGCTACCAAAAAATAATTTGTCTTTAAATCATTATCCCACATTTGGTCTAAAAATTCATTTACTCATTCATTCAACTAACAGTAATTAGACACAAGTAGTTATAACATATATAATTCTAAATTTTATTTACTGAAATTACCTAGATATGAAAGAAATCCCTCCAATTTGTTTCCTACATGGCACCAGAAATGATATTATAAATCTTATGGCATCCTTTCCTTCAGTAGTATTTCTCTGCATGTGAGGTAAAAATCTAAATCCATAGTACAGGTTTTTATAAAGCTCTACAAAAACCTTTCCTGCCTATTTTCCAGTCTTATCTAATCACCCCTCAGTTACTATGCTCTGGTCACAATGACCAGCTCTCAGTTCCCACCTAGGGACTTAACATAGACCGATTCCTCACAGAAGAGAACTGCCTCCGTTCTTCATTCATATGATATTAACTCACTTTTAGGTCTCCACTTACATGTCCCAATGGAAACACCAATGAAAATTATGCCCCCTTGTGAGAACACCCTGCACTTTTTCTTCATAAGATTTATCACAATTTATAGGCATGTATTTTTTTTTATTTATTTTTTAAATACAGGTTTCCTCTACTAGCCTCTGGGCACCAGAAGGGCAAAGATCATGTCTGGTTTCTTTGCTACTATATTCTAGAGCTCAGCTCCATAAGTATCTATAGAGTACTTTGTTTTAATCCTAGATCCACCACTAATTACTTAGCCTGTCAAAGTCATCTAACCTTTCTAAAGCCAATCTTACCATCTAAGAATGATTACAATACTACCTTCCTTTCATATTATATTTAGATTGTTTTAATTGACATTGCCTAGAACAGAGTTGGGCTTAATAAATGAATAAACGTCTTTCCCCACTTCCTCTCCTTCACCTCCATGCACATCTAAAAATTCTTCAACACTCTGTCCAAAATAAAGCAATGATTCACAAGTCTGGCATTTACCAGCCACTAGTTTACTTTTCCCTTCCTACTCCCCAATTAAGAGAAAGCTCATTTTGAGGTTTAATGGAGAGTGTCACAGGTTCATCAGAGTTCAATTCAGCAGTCTGGAGTGAATCTGTAATAATCCATGACCACAGACCAGTTTGTATTTTTCCACTAATAAAACTCAAGAATGGCTATGTTTAAATGGAATTTTGCAGGTCATTAATCCATTCTAAGGACTGACTCTTTTGGCTGTTTAATTGGGAAATAGTGGTGGTAGGAGCAGATTAAGAATCCAGATTTACCTAAAATATAATGTGGTAGAGTGCTTATATTTTATTAATTTATACTTCAAAAGAATTTCTGAGTGACTTAAATTGAAAAATTCAAAAAGCCACTGTCATTTTCCTAAATCAGACAGGATTTAGATAAGATTTGCAATGATTCCAGAAAATGCTAAACCCTGGTCGGGCAGAAAGGTTCCTTCTTATTGATACTGAAGAAAGAAGCTGTAGTAGACTGTCTTTTCTTGTTTTGAACTGACCTCCCTGTTCTGAACTACAGTCCTCTGTTTTGCTGCCTCAGAAAAAGACTCATGCATCTTGTAATTGACTGAAACACAGGCCAAGTGCTGTAGCTCTGGCCAATGAAACATGAGGGGATGAGTAGAGGAGGCAGTTTCTAGCAGAGCTTTTTCCCCCTTTAAATGATACATAAAACTGAGACATTCCCCTTTTTATGCCTCTGGATGTTATAAACTCTAAGATGGCTGGTCTACAGCAGCTGTTTGGGAATGGCAGCTCGGTATACGTGGGATAAGAAATATTATTATCCGCATTAAGAGAAGAAAAGAACTCAAGTGTATAAATGTAGAGTGACTGGACAGAGTCATGATACAGACTGTCTCAGTTGCTATAAATTATTTGGTAATTCTCTACTGCCCCTTTCCTTTGCTCTGCTCCCCACCTCAACCATATTCCAACCAGTCCTGAAAGTTTAAATCCTGGCAAATGCCTACATCAATGCCCCATCACCCCCCAAATACTATATATATTATTATAAGTATATAAAGTATATATATTTTTTTAATTCTAAAGTAGTAATTGGAAGAAAGTCCATTTATTAATCACATATTTCGAAAGGCGATATATGGGTAAATGTGTGGATGGATGGATGGATGGATGGAAGGAAGGACAGACAGGTATCTCATGTATACATATTTAACATACATCAAATATATATATATTAACATATGTCACATATATTTACTATATATACTTCTTTTTTTAGAGAGGGGGAGGGAAGGAGAAGCAGAGGGAGAGAAAGAATCTTAAGCAGGCTCCACGCCCAGCACAGAGCCCAATGTGGGGCTCAATCTCACAACCCTGAAATCATAACCTGAGCCCAAATCAAGAGTAGAATGCTTAACCAACTGTGTCACCCAGGCACCCTAACATATATACTTTTAACAAATACATTTCACATGCATTTTTACATACATACATTTTCATATATATCGTACATATGTGTAGCATGTGTAATGTATGTATACAAAAAGAGAGAGAGATTGGGAGAGAGAATAGGTTAATGGTTTATGGAAATCCAAAACAAGATGGAAACAATCTTCAAACCCCAGAAATTCATGGATTCAGTTTTTATGTGAATGAATAGCATTGTCCTTTTACCAGCATGTTAGTAAGGAAAATTTATGAAAGCAATGTCGGTAAGTAGTTTCCTTATCTCTACAGAGGTTTTAATGACTCACTGCCATTCCTCTGCTTTATTTATCTATTTTCTTTGGAATTTTAATGACTCACTCTAAAGATGATGACTAAATGTCTAGAGTGATTTAATGCTGTCACCTACAGTAAAGACAAAGCTAGAAACTGTCAATTATTTGGCTAATCAGGAAATATGGATTTCTACAATAATAGAAAACAAGTAATCATCACTATAAATGTTTAGTTGAAGTTCAAAGTAGATGCATATGAAGTTAAAAACAAACATGTAGTCACTAACAGAGTCATTCCAGAACAATCACCAGCCTGTCTCCATTTTCTTCATGTTGCAAAGATGCACTTGAACCTTACCTTAAAAAGTTGAAATTTGGAACAGAATGCTCGATTTTGTTTTTCTACTTTTGTTGGGAAAGTTGATATCTTGACTCTAAGTGTAATATTCCTAATCTCAGAATCTAGTATCACACCTATACACAATCCTGCTTTTGTGCTTATAAGAGGTCAGGCAGTGGGACTTAGAAAACCAAGAATTTGGCCTGAAAGGAGCTATTTTGTTTTGTTTTGTTTTGTTTTGCTTTTAAGTATGATTACAGGTATTTCTCTTTAATTTATAAATTATGTGCTTTCTCTTCCATCTCTAAACCATTAAACCCAAACCAATGATGGAGCTTTCTTATTACTAAAAGTAAAATAACTTCTTTTTTGTCTGCTAGCATATCCTTCAGGACCCCCTACATCTATTTTCCCTACACTGATCAGTGAGCCAGGAAGAAGTACATGGTAAGTTTTAGTGTTTAACAAACATTATGGCATACCACAAACTTCATAAAAAACGATAACAAATATATATCGTCTGTCATAGGAAAGACATTAAAATAGAATGTCTGAAATGTAAGACTATTATATTGCCAAAATACGCCAAGAACCCAGGATTGTATATGTGCAAAATCCTGCTTCAAGAAAAATATGGATTTAAAAATTACAACCTATGAAACTCCATTTTAAGATGACATAACAGAGGGTATATTAGTCAATGTTTCTCACAAATGAATCCACCCATTGCATAATTACAATCACATTTAATCATTACAGCAAAGTACAGGGAGCAGCATAATCCTTTTTTTCTGTTGGACAATTCATCTTACACTGGAATTAGCGTGAAAGTAAATTTATTGAGGGTTACTTGTCTGGTTTTACCTGACCATTAAATATAAATTAATTTTTAAAAACTCTAGGTTTGAACAAAAACATGGTTTTGTAAAATAAATGTAGTTTTTTTTTAATGCAATCACTCAGTGTTTGTTTAAAGCTTGATTCACTCAATAGCAATTCCTCCCTTAAGCATTTGTGAAGTAGTTTGTGGACATGCTTGCAGTAGTATACTTGTGTGCAAAAATCAAACATAAAAACTGATCACATGCTCACAGCTGGAAACCGTGTCAGGCTTTATTCAGTAAGGTATCAGGCATTATCATTTAGCGCTCCCACAGCGGGAGGAAAAATGGTGGCACAGAGGAGAACGATCACATCAGACACACTCCAGGGGTTTCCTTTCCCTACATTGTTCCTCTCCCAAATGTAACTCTTTAAATTTTAAATAGGAAAAGAACACACAGAATCATTGCTCAGAACAAGAAAGGGAGGGGGGTAAGTAGATATGGAGGAGGAAGGTAGTGGCAAAACAAGAAGGAAAACATTTCTCACTAAATAAGGTGAATACTAGAAAGCTCAACATACACTTTAATACGTCCTTAAGACCCAAAGAAGCACACACATCAAAGAAGTTCTGAAGATCTACTGTAGTTCAGACAGAGCAGTATTATATTGTGCTCTATTTTACTATTGTTGATTATGAACAAGTTACTTCTTCGTAATCAAATGCAAATGAATTCAAGAACAGATAATTGATGAGGTTTTGTCTTACACTCCTATACTTACCAGATACAATATATATTAATACATATTAAGCTAACTGAAAGAGTTGAAGACACATGAACTGGAGCACATTTTATTTTTCCTTTTCCAGACAAGAAATCCTCTTCCAACCTGGTTATCTAATTCTATTTCTTCAAAGAAAATTCTAATTTAGGAATTAATTTTAACCTCTGAAAGTCACAATTCTCACGAGTCCATGTTTAACAGGAATACCATCATTATTTTAGAAAAAAATCATTACAATAGTAGGTTTATTTTAAAGTAAAATTAACGAGAGGCTTAGTTTCAGCAAGTGGAAGAATTTCTAAACAAGTAACGACTGCTATTTCATATCAACGGTAATCCACGCCAATGCCTTCAATAGCCATATAACCAGCTGCTGAAGGTCCATGGATGGATGGTCTATTCAGTGTTTCTCTTTCATGTATTCTGCTGCACCTACTGCTCTTGTTGACACCGCAGCATTCTTTGCATACTTTGCAGTGCAGACTGAAGAGTGGCCCTATGAACCCCAGACACTTGGCTATCTGCTTTGCTTTTGGAATGACTGGAGAAAGAAATTTTTATCAGCATGCAATAGCAAAGTAAAGGTACAAAACAGATCTTGGTCCATCCGCCCATGTCCAAATATTAATTTTTTTAAAGTAATCTCTACCTTCTACATGGGGCTCAAAGTCACAACCCCAAGACCAAGAGCTTATGTGCTCCACCAACTGAGCCAGCCAGGTTCCCCATCTTCTAGGATTAGAATCATCTGTACCCTTAGATTTCATTCTGAAATATTATAAAATTTTAATGTGTCTTTCTTGTAACTCTGCCGCAAATACAAAATCTAAGCCATACACGTTTAGATTAAAATAAATCTTAAATAAAGTTTAGCTGTGACCTCTAGCCTCCTAACTGCAAAGCTGTACTTTCTATAAGCTCCTATCGGACACATATGCGTATTTATGTATACATATGTGAATATGTACAGTATATATACATGTGAATATACACACACATACACATATATCTATACCCATATATCCATATACACACACATCCTTTTAAACATTTAGTCTTTTTCAAAGAGGAGAAAAATATAAAAGATAGATCCTTAGGCAGAAATAAGGAGAAACAACTGAATATGGGCATTTTCTTTTTAAACAGGGAATCAAATCAGCCTAACAAGATGTTTCCCTGAAATATTGGCCTCAAATGAGTCCATTCAGCCATGGCAAGGAGAGGTTTCCAGCCAAAACATTTAATTAGTGCCCAATTAAGACAGCCGGAATGATGTGAAGTCCGGGCTCTGGCCGCATGCACGCCTCAGGATGGGTAAGCAGCTTAAGTGAGTCTAGTCTGACTAAAAGCTGTCAACTGTCAAACTGTCAGTGGGCCATATGGGTCAGGCAGCATCTCTCTGAAGAATTCGGCTTGTCCACTCATCAGGGGAAAAACACCTCCAACACCATTGGGTTGACAAATACCCAGCAAGTTCCTCAAAGCAGGAAGGAACTGAAGTTATGATCAGATGAAAGGAAGAGTCAGGTCATGTCCTGTTTAAACTTTCCTGGCACCACATCAGCTATAGGAAAAGGTCCAAACTCCTTAAAATGGCAGACAACACCCTGCCTAATTATCTGGCCTCATCTCTCATCCTCCCTGCTTTATCCCTGAGCAACTTTAAACTGCTTGACATTCCCTCCATATGTATGTGCACTTTCTGAACTCCAAAGCTTTGCTAATACTGTACTCTCTGCCAATAATACCATTCTCTCCTCTCCCACCACCTCAATTCATTCATCTCTTTCACTCAAATTCATTGTTTTACATTAAACTTAGGAGTCAGCTGCTACAAGGATTCCCTACCTATCCCCTCTACCATTAACCTCAAGCAGGGTTACACATCCCTTTCCCATGCTCTCATAAGCCCGTGGGTGTCTAGCACTGACTTTAATGCACAAGATTCTCACCATCTCTTTTAGGGCCCATTTTCCTCTCTTCACTTGAGTATGCAACCTGATGGCAGGAGTGTAACTCCTTTGTCTTCTAGCACCAGGGCCACTGAATGTTCCTAATGATTGTTACTGGTAAGAATCAACAAATTAATCAGGAAATAATCAAGTTAAAACCAATCTTACCCCATGTTTATTTCCTCCCTTTGTTTTAAAATGTGCCTTTTAGGCAAGCAAATATCACCATGCAACTTGATTGATTTGCCTATATATACATAATATGTCAATACATAAGCTGGTCGCTGCAACCTTGTTGCCTTTCTCATGCTAAGGTCAGAGGGTATGCTCTTCTAAGAGGACATGTAGAGGGCAGAGAAGCCTGCAATTAAAACTGATTAAGGTATTAGGCTGAGTGATATCAAATGGAGGAGTATACTGGCAATCAAAATCAAATGATCTTTAAAATGAATTATTTTAGCTTTGGTATTTTATCAAAACTGGAATAAAACGGGATGTAGACGACTTTGGAGCAAAAGAGGAAACCTTGGTTTGTAGAAGCACCCTAATCTCTTCTAGTCTCTTCCTCAAAAGAAATGTTTTTACATGAATATTAGGTAGAAGAAACTCACAAGCAAACTTGAAAAGCAGAGAATATGAGAAGAGATGCTACCAGATTTGTCTATAGCTTGAAGACTGTGTGTGTGTGTATGTGTATGTGTGCTGGGGGGTGAGGTACTAATTCCCCAGAACCTATTCCATAAATACCAAAAATCGAGATCTTTACATTCATCTGTCTATTACCATTTTTAGTAAATGTGTTGCATTAACTCTCTCCAAGGCAAGCCCATCTCTGCCCCATAACAACCCCAGGACCAAAGGGTGTTGGCTCCCTAAGAGTTCTATAAGGAAATGTAAAATCTTCTCTTTTTTAAAAATTTTATATAAAGAATTAGCTTGCTCTGTATCTTTAGAGCATCTATCCTAAAATAAGATCAAAGATTAGAAATACTAAGTCAACCCCAAATGTCACATAATAATTACATTTAATTAAGAATTTTTTTTGGAAGAATCCATGAAACAAGACGGGATAGGGAGGGAGACAAACCATAAGTGACTCTTAATCTCACGAAACAAACTGTGGGTTGCTGGGGGGAGGGGGGTTGGGAGAAGGGGGGTAGGGTTATGGACATTGGGGAGGGTATGTGCTTTTGGGTAAATTGGAAGGGGAGGTGAACCATGAGAGACTATGGACTCTGAAAAACAATCTCAGGGGTTTGAAGTGGCGGGGGGGGGGGGGAGGTTGGGGTACCAGGTGGTGAGTATTATAGAGGGCACGGCTTGCATGGAGCACTGGGTGTGGTGAAAAAATAATGAATACTGTTTTTCTGAAAATAAATAAATTGGAAAAAAAATAGTTATAAAAAAAGAGAATTATTTTTGGATCTTTGATTAAAAAAACATGCATTAGAAAACAATAAATTTTCTCAAGGTGTCTGGGTAGCTCAGTTGGTTAAGTGTCTGCCTTCGGCTAAGGTTATGATCTCAGGGTCCTGAGATAGAGCTAGGATTGAGTCCCGCATCAGGCTCCCTGCTTAATGAGGAGTCTGCTTCTCCTTCTTCTTCTGCCCCTCCCCACTGATCATGCTCTCTCTCTCTCTCTCTCTCTCATGCTAACAAATAAATGAAATCTTTAAAAAAGAGAGCAATAAACATCCTCAAACTTAGTACTTCCTAAGTTCAAAACAAAGATAGAACTAGTGAACAAATCATTTGACAAAGGTCCTGAAAATGGGCATATGTAAATGATAACCATTTTGCAAATACCAACTATGGGTCATACTTCCCAGTACAGATAATTCAAGCTCGTGGTTATTGCCAGAAAAAGTTAAAACGTAAATTATTTTAATACATCAATGAACCACTCTCAACGGTAATACTCACAACCCCGGAAAACCACTTTCTCGGGCTCTAAGGAAAAGGACCCCAAAGCTCTGCACTGAGTAAGAACAGAGATATGTGAAAAGTCTTGTGCTTCAATAGTAGTGAGGTCTGTTGTGTGGCTAAGCAACAGACAGAAAGAGTCTTATCCCAAAATGGACATGTGCACTAGACAAAAAAAAGTAAAAGGATTAGAATGTAACTATGACTTTCTACCTAAAGCACCAAATGTCTCACCCCAAAAATGTAATCTTTTCTTCATTCACAAAGGAGAAACGCTAGTCTTTTTTCTACCTTTGCAAAAAGGACACATGTCTGTCAGGTCAGAGAATCCAGGAGTCCATTAAGGTCTCTCCAGGGTGCCTACAAACTGGCAGGAGGCAACCTGTCACAAGCCATGGTGGTGACTGAGCTAGCTGCTGATTCCCCTCTACACTACAGTCAAATCACATCAGCTGATGGCACCCACTTCGCCCTTCCCACAACCAGAGGTACCAAGACCTCCTGGCCTCCCTATCAGCTGCAGGGAAAAGTTTCTGAGCCTTTTCAAAGAGACACTAAGAATACTCATGCAGCACCTGCTACAGTCATCCAGCTAACTATATTAAGGGGGAAAATCAAGGAACATATTGACTAGGAAACAGAACTCTGGAGAGAAGAAGGAACATAAACAAACAAACACCACCACCAACAAAAAGACTCCAGGCAGAAAAAGGGAAGGGAAAAAGAGCCCCCTGGTGTTTATCTGGATTTGCCTATATTCTTTACCATCTAATGGTTAAGACTTATTTCTTTCCTGATAGTGGACCGCTTACTACTCACAGGCAAAACTTAGGTGTTGCCCTTAGAAACAGGGCCCTGAAAACTTTCTTGGTCCCTCCTGGAGAGAATGTGGGAAGAGATGCAGAAAGGGGCCTCCCTTTCCCTTTTCAGGGAGCATTCCTTCCTTAGGTCAGGAAAAAAGTGAACTGTATTGCAGGGTATCCTTACTTACTTACTTGTCTTGCAATGCACCATTAGGTCAGAAAAGGAATGAGAATCAGACTGTTTACATGGATAAATTAAGGTCCTAGATATGGAGAATGTAAGGGACGTACCCAGCTTCTAGGAGCTGAGTCTGTATAGTGGGTTAATCATAGTTAGGGAAGAAGCTAAGGTCACAGGTATCAAATCAAGCCCTTACTCAAAACAACCATAGTGGTTAGCATCAGGGCAGAATTTGGGAAAAACATTTAGAATAAAGGAAGTTATGCCAGAATCAGACAACGGAACCAAGATTTTTTAAAATGTCAGACATAAGAACAAAGCTAGCAAACTCATGCAGGTACTATAGTAAGACACCTTACATATTTTGTAAAGATATACCACAGTACAAAGAAGGTAACAAATTCTACAAGCTTGTGAAAGTAAAAACAAGCTTTGTGCTCATAACAGAGGATTATAATTGGACATTAATGGATATATCCTAAATAGAAGAAATAAAGCACTGAACTTGCTACTGACATATAAATGTTGAATTAGAAAAAAAACAGCCAATTCCCTCAACTTGGATTAACAGAGACAAAAGGTCTAGTAAAGCAAAGTGAATGAGAACCCTCTAGATGATAACAATCATAAGGTCTACAGACTGTGTCTAGAAAGAAAGAGACAAAAAAAAAAAAAAAACAGCTAAAAAATGTCTACCGTAGTGAAACCCTGAAATCAAATGGTGACTGTCAAAGTATAGAAAACATTGAAAATTGAAATTAAGTTATATAAAAATTATTCCAGGTTACCTAAAAGTGACAGTGCTCTCTATAATAACGCCAGAGACTGTGCTCAATAAATATACGCATATAAGTAAAAATATCAAAAAAAACACTAATATTAAAAGGAATGAAAGAACTTGAACCCTTCTCTTCTAAGGTATTAAAATAGGCATACAAAAATATAAAAACAATGAAATATTTAAAAGTCAGTATTTCTAGGGGTGCCTGGCTGGCACAGCCGGGAAAGTATGCAACTCTTAATTTTGAGGTCATGAGTTCAGGCACGACCTTGAACATAGACCTTATTTAAAAAAATAACATAAGTAAATAAATAAAAATCAGTATTTCTATTACATAAAGTCCAAAATGTAAGAAGGAATAAGCATTTTAATAAATTGTCAGCCAGCTAGAAGGAGGCATGAGGGGGTGCTTCTAGGATTCTTCTTTTGTTTAGTTTCTTGATCTGGGTATGTTCAATTTATAACAATTCACTAAGCTGTACAATTATGATTTGTCCATTTTTTAAACAAGTTTACTTATTTATTTGACAGAATAAGAGAGATCACAAGCGGGCTGAGAGATAGGCAGAGAGAGAGGGGAAGCAGGCTCCATGCTGAGCAGAGAGCCTGAGGTGGGACTCGACCCCAGGACCCTGAGATCATGACCTAAGCCAAAGGTAGAGACTTAACCCACTGAGCCACCCAGGTGCCCTAATTTGTCCATTTTTTGAATGAATGCTACTGTTCAATAAAGGTTTTCTTTTTTTTTTTTTTTTAATAAAAATTTTCTGAAGACAAAGAAGTAATCAGTCATACTCAATGGTCCTAAAACCTTGAGTTTATCCTTGCTAAGGGTATTCAAGAATGAGGCTCAGGATAAAACCCAATAATGATATCCTAGATTGTAAAAAAAAAAAAAAAAAAAAAAAATAGTGCAATTCTCTACAAGGCTTGAGAGCAACTCACACTTGGTCATTAGGTCAAATCTTGAAAGGCATCTTAAGAGATAACTTTGAATCCTAAGAAAATGGGCAATGGAGAGAAGCAGGGAATCCGACTCTGCAATGTGTGAAGCTGAGTCTGCAAAACTTGAGTGAACTGATTTCAGAAGTAAAAATGTTCTGCTTGTCCAAGTTCCTTCCGACCAAGTTTAATGACCAAAAAAAAGTAGCATTTCTTCTGGTCCCTGGTGACACGGCATGTGTCCAGTCACAAAACCAGAATTCCCATATTCAAGTCCCAATTCCACCACTTCTAAACCGCCGCTCTTTGGGCAAAACATTTGACACCCCTGAGTCTACATAGCATGGCATGGTCTATTTACCTTCTGGGGTTATTTCCAGTCTTACACAAGAAAATGTTAGTGAAAGTGCTCTGAAAGCTGTAATTAAAAAACAAACAAACAAAAACTATAACAATGTGTCAAATTAATTGAACAAGGAGGTCCTTAGATGGAGGTAGCTCTGATACCTTGATAGCTGATGTCAGCAACCCAAAACTTAAGCCTGTAATGCCTCAAGGTTCAAAAATCGGAAACCACACTGAGGAAATGCCAGCTTGGCTTTCCCAAATAAGGCAATCGCTTAAGTTACAGCCAATCAAAAACCGTCCTTGCCTCACAGCCAATCAAAAACCACGCTTGCCTCGCACCGCATTTTTCTCCATGGAAGTCTTTCTTCGGGTTTCTGTCAGCGCAGCGCTCCTAGCCGCTTCCGGTTTGGCGCTGCCACAATCAAAAAATAATTTTTATTCAACTTAACTCTCGAAATGTGTGATATACCTTAGTTTATCTCTTTACCAAACGTGAAGCCATTTGCCTCTGTTGGTTGGCAGCCTCAGGAGTTCCCCGGGTGAAATCGGAGGCTGGCTCCTCCCCGGAGGCGGGCCAGCCCCCAGCTTGACTGGAAAGCGGCGGTTTTAATGGTCGAGGGAACTTACTCAAAAGGTTTCTCTTCCTGGGAGTGGGCTCAGGAGGAGTAGATCTCCGCACGGGCCGCCAGAATCCTGAAGTTTATGAGGAAACCTTAACAGGGCTCAGTGACGTGTACCACCCACACGGTCCACACAGCACGTTGCTCTCTCAGGGTTGCCCCCTTGAAAGGGCTCCGGCTGCCGGAAAGGTGAGCGGAACTATAGTCCAAGGTCCGGGGGGGGGGGGGAGATGGGAACCCTCTAGTTATTGGGTCCAGCTGGTGTAGGTCCCCGGCATCACGTGCTCTTAGGAGTTCCTCCGACGTATTCGCGGTGTAACTTAGTGGGTCTGACTGGTACCATTTGTTCTCTTTCATCTACCTGGTATAATCTTAGCCACTTTCGTCGTCTTAAAAACACATTCTTATTATTGTGTGTTCTTGGTTCATGCCTCCAGCAGCCCCCTTCTGTCGGCAGCCTCAAACCCTTGATAATAAAGTCCTAGCCTTCGTTAGATCTCTCATCTCCTGCGATGCCCCATTTGGAGCCCAAGGCCACAGGTTTCCAAGTCGTCCCTGTGCTTTCCCATCTCTGCATATCTGTGCCTGTCATAGCCTTCCCTCATTGTGTATTTTCCTACTCGCTTTCTTTTCATATTCAGTCTGTCCTTTAAGGGTTAATCACATCCTTCCTTTTCAATAAAGCTCTCCCCCATTCACTCTAGTTTATTGATCTGTTTATTACCCCTCAATTTCTGTGGGTATTATCTTCTGCATCCAAACTCACAATTTGGTTATATGTTTCTCTAAACATCTATGTGCATTGACTCCTGTTCTCCCTAAATTGTAAAATCTCTTTAGAAGGGGGATCATCATTTAAAAAGGGAGGGGAGGGGCATATCCTTTATTTCTTTTCCCTTTTCCCAATAACTTGCAGTGTTGAGCAAATGACAATGAAACTAAGGTACATTAAAAATTGGGGTTCTTAATTCATGGAAATGAATTAAGTTAGTAATTCCTAAGGGGACATGGGACAGTTACATTGATGTCTATGTGTCAAAGGCATTATTTCTCTTATTCATTTCAAATAAACTTTCTAAGAAGTGCCTTGAGAAACTGTAGACAAATGTGATCCTATATTAAAAGGAACCTATGTCACCAGAGAACCAACCTTCATCACTGTTCCTGATGTATAAGACTCAAACAAATTTTTAAAAATCCATACACAGGACTTAGATAAATAAAGTCAATCCAAAACAAATAAATACAAAAGATTAATAATTCAAAACACGGCTGTGCATAATAAATGCTTAAGTTGTGCTTGAATTTTGACAAAGGAAGTTCTGACAAGTTCTACCAGGACTCAACCAACCAGGTTCTAAGGATGAGGGAGAAAAATGGGCAACTGGTCCAAAATTCAGCTGCTTTGGCCATTAAGTGCATGGAATTAAACTCCTGCCATTGGCCATTAAGTGCATGGAATTAAACTCCAGCAGAGAGGTCTGATGATAGGTGGGTAGTGGTGCTGAGGTTTGTAGGGTGCATAATATGGAAGGAAGAATGAAGAAGGAGGGGGAGGCTAGTGAGGAAATGGAGGGAAAAATACTTAGAGACCATTCTAGTTGGCTAACCTTTGTGGTTCTGATATTCGGCTCTTTTGAGGGTTTTGAGGGTTTTTTTGTTTTGTTTTGTTTTGTTTTGTACTTTTTTTTCCCCTTCCGTTTTGTACTCATGCCCAGATTCAAAGTGATGGCTTCATAATAATAAATAAATAATTAAGGAACCAAGAAAAGATCCAAATGACATGCCAAGAAGGGTTACAGGCTTGGCTCCAGATCTCGCTGTAGTGAGAGACAGAAAGTAGGTTTGGAATTGCTCTGCCTGGGTGGCTGAAAGGCAGTGACAGACATCCAATTATGAAGCTCAGGGGACATTTTCTCTTGTCACTGGTAGATGCCCAGGCTGCCTGGCATTCACATTTTAAAACATTTCTTTAAGGGATAGTGATTTTTTCTCCCTTCTAGATGGTTTGTTTAATTGTGCACATGACTTCTCCTAGACCTTTCTTTAGCTTCAGGAATGAGCTGGGTTTGAGGAATACCTAGATTTCTAGGCCCTGGAGAACTGTGGCTCTGACAGTCCCAGCTGAGGCTGCTTGCTCGCCTTTCAGCACTTGCTGCAAGCCTTCAAATAGGCCCAGTGAACAAGGAGGTGGAGGGAAGAATAGCTTTATAGGAAGGTGAGGATTTAGAAAGAGACCAATAACTTAAGTGCATGGACTTTTTCTGTTTTTGTTTTGTTTTGTTTTGTTTTATATTTTCACAACCATCATCTCATTTGATCCTCTTACAACCCTGTGAAGCCAGCAGAGGACAAATGACCATCTAAAGGCAGAAGCTCTGGGGTATCTCCTGCTCAACTCTTGTCACAGAGCTGGTGCACCAGTCCAGTGGGACTGGAATCACTCCAGGTGTGCCCAAATAGTCACAGGTTCCAGAAACAGAGGAGTGGTTGAATGGCCCAAAAGTATCCACCGATTTCATATAAAAGTCTGTTCTCCCAACTCTTGGTCCCATGCTCTCTTCCACCCACCATGGCATTTCCTTCCATTTAGCCTAGTTCAGACAAAAAACCTCAAGAAATTGGAGAGACAGCTTTGGAACCAATTATCCTGATAAAATAAACTGGAGGTCTGAACAAATACCTAGAGAACAAATACCTAGAGACTAGAACTAGAACCTAGAGCCTAGAACTGCAAATAGATTCACTATAGTTAAAAGACTCCTTATAAAATAGGAAAAGCTGAGAAGCCGGCTGAGAGGTAAGGAAAAACACCAGATCTAGAAATATATAGGTCCTTATTTACCTCCTAGCCCCGCCCTCCCTACAGAAGGATTCTGGAGGCCTAAAAGAGTCGGTTTCTTCATTTGTAGTACCCTGTGAGAACAATGTGAACTTCATTGGGTTGGTTCAGAGTATGTAATGAAATAACGGGTATGAAAGTTCGTCACAAATGATAATAAGGCATTTTCATCCTTACTGCTGTGGTTTGTTTTCCTAATTACCTAGCTAATTTTCCTTCCTTTCACTTGATTTTTGTTTTTGTTTGCATGGCCAGGGTTAGCTGCCTAGTGTGAGGATGAAGAGGCATGGCGTAGTCACTCCCTGATTAGACTTTAAAATTGTCCTTTTCCACCCACTTGCCTTAAACAAGATAGTGAATACATGGGTACCTGGATGTGGACCCAAGATCACCTAGGGATGATTTTAAAACAATGCCTGATTAATAAGTTTAGCTATAGTGGACTAAAAGTCACAGAAGAGATTGTTCAGTGATGTATGATGAAGAAAATTTGGGTGTATCCAGATTTTAGAGGAATGTGGATATTACTAATAGAGCTAAAACTGAACAGGAAAAAAAAAAAAAAAAAAAGCACTCGCAAATCAAGAGTTTTTCAGGATGTTTCCAGCCCTGTCCAGGGTATAGGATACTTAAAATTCTGGGTTCCAAGAGTAGAGCCAAATGCACAAGGCTTTGTGGATACTAGCTCTTAAGAGCCAGATAAATCCACTGGTTCTGAGGCCTTGCTCACCAACAAAGACCAGTATTTAAATATTTGCTTTTTTAACAAGACCTGCCCTCAGGGAAGGAACATGCTGACCAGTTGACACAATACTCAAGTCTTAAGTAAATATGGTTAATAATAATTATTTTATAATAATATAGTTATAACTATTATATAATAAAATAGTTATTATATTAGTTTCACATGAGCTTGGATTACAAATGGTTGGTCCTCCTGACCTTGGTTATGCTGGGAACAGAGAGGAAAGGAAACTGCAAGGGCTCACCCGTTTATAGGTGTCTGTTATGAGGATACTACAAATAGCAAGTTATAGACCTGAGGGAATTCTCATGTTACTCAAAAGGACCACCCCATCCCTGTTTTCTATGTTCATAATCATGAGATAATCAGCTCAACCAGAAAATATGCTAACTCGATTTCCTTTTGAAAATAATTTTGGAAAAAGAAGTAAAAGATATGTCAACAACCCCAACCACTCTTTAAGATAGCTTATGCTCTAGGTTAGGTACAAATTTAGCCTAACTCTTCCTTCTTTTTAAGGCATTTTTGAAAATGCTTGAGACAATAAATGATGAATTACATAAAAGCACATGATATTTTATATACTCTATTGCTTAAGTTAAACAGGAAACAAATGTATCAGTAAAAAAAAAAAAATTCAATTACAGTAGCTGGAGTTAAAAGAGTTATATGACCTTTTGATTAGCTAGAAAACAACCCAGGTCACTTATTCACTTTGCTTTTCAGTTAATGACGATTTTGGAAAATTTAACAATCATTATACATCAGAGTTTGTCATGAAGATAATATCCACTTGTTATAGTATATATTGTGCAGAGAATTTCTTTCACTTGTTATTGTATTGAGTGTTTTTTTTGTTTTTTGTTTTTTGTTTTTTTTTTTTTCAGAAGTAATCTGGAGTTAAAGAGGGGTGACATTCTAGTGATTAATCTTAAATCCTTTCAGGATGGGAACATGGCCCTGGGCCAGCAATATGAAAAAGATGCACCACAATAAAAAAAAAAATCGGCATTTCCCTCCTCAGACTTCCTAATCCAAGTGGCCAATTGCTGGTTGTCATTGCATTAATCTAATTATAACTCTTTCCTATTGAATTGTAAAATACATGAAATGACTGGGAAAAATAGCAACTTGTAAAAAGCAAAGGGCTCCACAGTGAATGTTACATTCAAAGGTAATTACTTAACACACGCAAAGCTGAACTGCACAACCTACAATTCTGCAACTTTCTATAGGCTCTTTTGCTTCTACTTTAAATAAAAGAAATTCCTTTCATTTTGTCAAGAAAACTTTTCTCTACCTCACTACTGCCTGACAAGGGAACAGATGGCAATTTAAGGGGAGAATTTATGAGAGCCACAATCTTAATGTTGCATAAAGGAAAGAAAAAGACTCGCATCAAAACCACTGACAAATGTACTTGCTAATATTAATGCACTCCCCATTCATCCAATATGCTTCCTAATTGCTTTTCTGTACATAATAATGTGGCACCTGCTGCTCAACATTGCAAACGCATCAGGATTTCTCCAAAGTCAAACAGCTCTGCAACTGGCCCTCTCCCAGTGATAAATGTAGAGCACTGTATCACGCACAGTTCCTGTCAGTGGCATAATTAAAATTTTATACTTACAGAAAAAGATAGTAAACAATCAGTTCTTAAATGGATTCACAAGAGGAACTCTTGTTACAGCCAACTTTATAATTAGTATGCATCATGTACTGCTAATATATCCATGACAAGAAAATAGGAAAAAAATTAGAAACTTGAGTTGTTCCCTTTAATGCTATGTTAAACTACTGAAAGAAAGAAAGAAAGAAAGGCAGAAAGAAAGAAAGCGAGAAAGAAAATATCTACTGTTACTGTAATAATTGTATTACGACCCTTCTTTTATGTTAGCATAACTCTTTTATCCCTATAACTTGTCTGTGGTTTCTCAAGTGGCAATGAGAGTAAAATTAGAGATTAGAATGGAGAAAACTTTTGCATGTGCACACACCAACGAAAGCTCTACCCGAAATTCCATGTATTGTATAGTGTAGGGGTCAGAAAACTACAGCCTCCTGACCAAATCTAGCCCACAGGCCATTTTTGTAAGGCCTATGAATTGAGGATCATTTTTACATTTTTAAATTTTGGAATCAAAATCAAGACAAAAATAACATTTTGTGATATATGAAATTATGTCAAATTCAAATTTCAGTGCCCATAAAGAAAGTTGTGGTAACATAGCCAAGTTCATTCATTTATGTATCTTTCATGGCCACTTTCCTACTATAAGAACAGAGTTCAGACGTTCTCACAGAGACTGGCTTGCAAAGCCTAGAATATTTCCTATCTGGCTGTGTTCAGACAGATTGCTGACCCCTGATTTAAGGCATTGGTACTCTATAATGCAATTGAAGTGTGTAGTTACATATATGTGTGTGCACACATAAACAAAAATTAATGATCAGCAAGACTGAAGTAGGGTTACAGCAAGCTTATATCTGTATGTGTGCACATGTGTATGTGTGTGAAAGGTTAAAAATTATAATTCTAGGTATAATTAAAAATTAATGTCTGAGTTGTGATAAAAATCAAATTATATTAATTATCTATCTTGGCTTTTCTTCTGGTTGTAATACTTTGCAAAATCTAGCATTTCACTTTTGAATCTCAACATTTTATGTTCCTATGTCTGTGAAGAGTCCACTTATCAAACAAAAAAGCAACCAAAGCAACAACAACAAGAAAAAGATCTACTTTTGGCTACCATTTAATGTTAAAATAGTAGAAGATTAGTAAAATACCATCACTTGTTCAAGTCACTTAGCTATCTTTTTACAAAGTTATGACTAAGCTAAAAAAAAGTCATTTGATAAAATTGCTTAGAACTACACACACACACACACACACACACAAATACACAAATGAAATACATGTAAAAACTGAGTGAGGTCTATGGATGGGATCAATCTCAGTTTCCTGGTGTTGATACTGTACTATAATTACATCAGATTCCACCGGTTGGGGGGAACAGGGGATCTCTCTGTATCAGTTTCGCAACTTCTGTGAATCAGTAATTATTTCAGTTAAGGTTTGAAAAAAAAAAGAAAGAAAACTATTTGAGAACAAAGATCTTCTCTGGGCAATGTATAGCTCCTCTACCTGACATGAAATTTTCGTGTATCCAGATTTTTAAAAAATTGACAGGGAAAAGGGAAATAATGATAAATAGATATAAACAAGTAGATCTAAGGATTAACACATTCTCCATTTATATATACACACACGCACAAACACACACATATATATATGGAATGAGGCTGAAACAAATAGATCAGCTTAATTTTCTCTAGTAAATACATTGGGAGGTGGGAGAGGGGGCAGGGAACCAGCCAAGCGGATTATTTGGACAAAGTTGACTAGCTGACCATTTTGCTTCACGTGGGTTGTCAAGGGCCTGGTGACAATTTCTTTGCTCTTCTTTTCACATCCCTCAGGCACATTCCTATTGGCCAGAACCTTTCCCTTATTGTACAATTACCATCTTTTCCATCTAGATGAAAATCCTTTTCTTCACAGCTGAAAGCTGAAAGAGAAGGGAATTTGAATGTAGAGGGTTTTAACTTGCTTTGCTTCACTAGAAAAGCATGCCCCATTCGATATAGTACCTTTTAAAAACTGCTGTTCCTTTGAGCAAATAGTATTAATTCCAACACTTTTTAAAGGAGGAGGAGAACTACCTGTGAATATAAATAAAGTGACAAATTCCACAACTAAAGATCTCCAGGAGATTAAGGTCTAAAGCACAGATGCAGACAAAATAAATTGTATCATGAATGAAAATGTTACACACTAAACTCCTAGAAAAACAAAACCTTTTTTGAAGATAAACCTGCATAAAAAGTGCTGATGTGAGTGAGGAAATAAAGTATGTTTTTAGTTGTCATGGCAGGAAGAAGATGAGATTCATTTTTACAGCAGCTCCACAAAGGCTTTGCTAGCAACCTGCTTAGAATACAATAGACGAGATTTAAATTTTCTTTTCCTTTACGTGGTTTGCTCATTTGCATGCTAGGCCCCAGAATGGTCTTCTCTCTCTCTGCCATTTCACAGAAACACTGGGATCTGAACGCTGGGAGCAAACTGAAAGGTTCAAGGGTGCTTGTGAGTTCAGCATAAAGCTCTTTTATCAATGTATTTGCAAGGGAAAAATGTAGTCCTTTCCCCACTTCATTGGGCAACTTTTCCTTTGAGGGATGGCTTCAAAAATCTCCCTGGAACACCTTTCAGCCCAGAAAGTGCTCTGGATTCCTCAAAACACAGAAGAAGCTCACCATGGGGACTGCTAATGAACAAAGGCAAAATTAGTGTTGGTTTAGAAGGATTTTTAGAAAAAGGATCACTCTACCCATCCCGGTGTCAGTTTCTCAAATTTCTTCATTTAAAATATTACACAGGGCTGTTATTCAGGCTTCCAACAAAGTCCAAGGGGGGCAAGACACTGAAGGGAAAGAACAGCCGACCTTCTTTTCTAATCCATTTAAGGATAATTAAAGTGTACACAGATGTCACAACTATCCAACCCAGTGGCTAATAATTGAAAAGAAGAGAAGGAAATAAACACAAGTCACTTAGGAGCTCAAATAGGAAATATCAATCCAATCCTATGATTGTCGTCAGTTTTTCAAGCCTGAAAAGCACATTCTCATCCTAAAAAGACATACTGTACATGAAGAGAAATGCTCCCTCATTGCAATATAAATATCTCAGATGTGATGCCCAATGAAATAATAAAAAGACTATATTCATCAACAGACTTAAAACTGCACTGCACGTTATTCTGTTACAGACAGACAACTGTTCACAGGAGCTGAAAGAGGTAGAGATGGTATTCCTATGTAAATAAGGGAGTGGTGCTGGAGTGTTGTTTTTTGCAGCATTGCTGGAGCCCTCACAGCAGGAAGTGTTTTATTGTAATGCAAATGTATTTGATTTCCTCCAAAATCCCCTTTCACTGTCTTTCCTGTCTGAATGTATCATCACACCATATTTGCAATTCTATTAAGCACCATTTTATATTAGCCTAATTTACGTAACCTGCCTAATAGGAATCGGAAATGTTACAGTTATTTTACTGGATCCAATTAGTATTTCATTGTTTTAGCCTGAGCACAATATTGTACAATAGTCCTCAATACTCAGCTAAATGGAATAGGATGTACTCCACGTAATACGATAAATGGAAGCATATGTTTTAAGCTAATTAAAACGCAGTTAAAACCTGCCTGAACTGAAACCAATTGCATCCTTTAATATCTGGTGAGTGACTATTTAAAAAAAAAAAAAATCTAATAATGAAATGTCATATCATGGTGAACTTAAGGAAAAAACACAAAAGTTAAGTACTGAAAATAGCTGGACTAAATTACTAGTGGATTGTTTCCTGGAAACGCATTTTCTCTTTTTATGTGTCACACAGTGAAGAAGAGTGAGTTTTCCCAAGTTAAATACACAAATTCACAAAATGTGTAAAATTATTGGCTTAAATATATCAGTTAACAAGAGGGAGAAGGAATATTTTTAAGTATTCCTAGAATTAAAAATACAGTATGTTATCCTATTTCTTATTTTAACATCTGTTCAATTTTAAGAACTACACGATATATTGCCTTTTGTGCATAAGTGAAATACTATGTTTAGAAAAATAAAGCTACATGATCTCAAGAAAATTTTGCAACAATGATCAATTTTACAATTGTACCAAAGGTAATGCAAATCTATCAATAGATCTATCAATATCATATAAAGATGTGATGCTGTAGACTGTAATGACAATCAAGATTGTGAAAATAATAATAGTAATCACTGTAGCTAACAACAGTATAAATATCTTAATATATATATATAAATTCCTTATAATACAAGAAAATCTTTTTCACTAATTTTAGAATCTTGGTGCTGAATTCATATTTAGTTGTTACGCTGTTTTTATCTTGATACGGTTCCCCTAAGAAACACAGACTCTATTAACATATAAGTAGGAAATAATCAACTTATATCCAGGAGGAAAAAACACTGAGTGGCACATAACCCAATTAAAAGCCTATTTGCTTCTTAGTTTTACACAGACACCTCTCAAACTCCATTCCAATGAAGAGAAAATAGGTTTTTAAATTGCGGCTTTGCCAAAAATAACTTTAAGAAAAAGAAAATAGGTACAGGAGGTTTTTCATACATTAAAGAGAGGCAAAAAGTTTAATGTTTAGCAAAATATCAAATGCGATGCTTGGTGAAAAAAATCTTATTTTTCACTATGACAATATGAGAAACAATACTAAAGTAAACACCCGGGCTGAGTGGTGATTTTTTAATGGTAATATTATGATGGTTGCACTAAATAGGAGAGTGTGTTTTATGTTATTTCTTTCGACTTTGCCATTAACTCCATAACAGCTGGCATCAAATATACTAAATTGTGATATAATGAGCTTGTATATTGCTAGCAATTACAGAGTTAAGTTAAATAAATCCTTAGAGTACAGAATAAGTGTGCTTTCCACCTGACAATAAATTAAAGGTGACACTTGCCTTAATTCAAAATTGCCTAGGATCATATATAAAAATCAACAAAAATACTGTGATTGAAACCACATCTCAAAATTTGCCAGGTTTGACTATATCCATTCCATATATGTTTATGACATCTGTCATCTCGATCTATTATTTAAACACTTTTTATGTATAGCTGAGTTGTGAGGTATGTTTGTGATCACTATATTTCTGAATCTGAAAGCCTAGATTGTGAACACTATCTATCTTGGTTTTCTTGTCAATATATATATTTAAACAGAAACTAGATAACCATACCATAATATTCTTTTAAAGTATGATACCAAAGGATCTGAGCAGTACAGTTAAATGTCTTAGGACTAGATATTGTTTGGATGCTGCTGGTTATCACATACCATCAGTTCTTCAGTAAAACTCATACCTGTCATGAAATTAATTTTTCTTTAACTCATCTTGGAAAAAATATATTTTATAAGACCATAATTTGGACCATAGATTAGTGGACTGTGTCCAAAAGGAATTCAGATGACAGCTGCAGTTAGAGACTCAGACAGGGGCTTGTTTTTGATCTGTCAACATAAACACACTCTATGCAAAATAGAAGGATGAGGCAGGCACCAGTATAGGACACACCTTTGCACACTTACACACAAACACAGAGCAAACATTGAAAATTCAGTAAGAGTCATGGAGTCTTATGGATTACATGGAGCTGGAAGTGATTTGAAGTAGTGATTAGAGGCAGCCTTTTGGTATCTAGGAGGGAAATAAAACTATCCCAACTGACAGTTATATTTTTCCCTTCTGAATATTTTCAGAGATGGAAACAATATATTTTAAGAGGTAGCGCCTTTTCTAAAAATCTGGCATCTTCCCATCTTGAACACTCGAATGAATCTATTATGCACCCTAAAATCTTTTGGTGATCTGGAAGGTACAAGGCCCTCTTAAAAAAAATAAAACAAACCTTCATATTTCCATCCCAACAAAGCAGGCTGCCTGCTTGGGACCATTGACTTAACCTCATCATTTCCTAGAGAATCAATTTTGTATTATTGGGTATGAAAGTACAGATTGACCTACATCCAAACTACTGAAATCAGATCAGCCCTAAAAGAAACTAAGCTTGTGTGCAGGTCAGAATTTAAAGTAAGGTGGAAATTCCAAAACACAACAATTAACAATTATTTTCTTAATTGCCTAGTTCTCAGACCTTGAGCAGGGTGAAGCAAAGGTGAAAATCTTAGGTCTAAAAAAATTTTTCCCAGCCATTTCTAGATCAAAGGGCAAAATCAAATGCAAGACCCTCAATTCAGAATTCTCAAGTTTTTCTCCGTTAGCTGTGCAAAATTGATGGCACAGATGGCCGAAAGGACCACAAAGACAGATTTAGGGATATTTATCTGCAGAGACTTTACTGATAGACTTGTTCACAGGTATATACATTTCGCAACCTCAAGTTGACTAAGACAGGATCTATGGACAAAAAAACAAACCGAGGGAGGGGGTGCTCATAGTGAGAATTGCTTTTTTATGAAATGGTCTCTTCACCTGTTGACTATTACAGAGAATTTTTTGAACAACCTAAACTCTTGCATGCCCTGAACATCTCAGAATTACTTCTCAGAATGTATATCACTCCATTGTGTTACTCTGCAAATTTGTGATACTACAGTGTTAAAAAAAAAGAAGAAAAAAAAAAAAAGTCTTGGTCTTCCTCTTCCTCCTCAACAACAGCAAAAACAATATTCTAGAGGAAAAAGAAAAGACTAATTGATTTGGAAACAAGAGGTTAGTGCTGGAATCTGAACTTATAAAAAGTGTACCAAGATAATGTCTTCATGTGATTAAATACTTTGTTGATCAACATGCCCATTAATCTCTTGATTCTAAATAACATATGAGTTTCTCTTTTACTCCTAACTCATAAAATCATAAGAAACCCCATAGACTGTCATTCCTTCTTTCAGTGACCAAAGCTTCCAACAGACAGACCACTTTACTTTTGTCCTAGGTGGGATGTGGATTTGTGGGCAGATGACAAGGTGCTAATGAGGAGCTAATGTCCCTGCAGCTGGCAAAGTGCCAGCCTCAGGATGGGTGGATTAGAGCATTTGTCTGCATTAGCCCAGGACAAAGGAGGGAGGGGCTGGGGGAAAGCCAACTCCAGGTTGAATAACTTGACTCACATTGGATTCTGTGTCCCATTCCTAAGGTAAGGGGCTATTTCAGGATAATTATGCACTTTTCCTAGGTGGCATGGCAAGTTCTCATGTGGATACACTTGACTTGGTTCTCATTCTGGAATAAATTAGTGAGAATAGGCAAGTTCAGAACCTGTCCCACCTCATCACCAACTCAGGATATAATCATATTAATGAGGCACCAGGTGAAACTTCTTGTCCACGTTATATTCATTTATCATGAATGTAAAGTTAGTTTATACAAGTGTCTAGCCAGATCACTTCTTGAATTCAAAATTTATTTTTAAAAGAGAAGGGCACTTTATTTTCTAATTTTGCCATCAAAAATTCACATCATGTGTTTCTAAGCCAGGCGGCTGATTGGAAAAAAACCCCAGAGAGACTTGAAATTTCAATAGAATCATACTGCCTGAGCAGAATACAGCTGAGCTGCTTCCACCTGGGCCATTTTCACCCAGGTCTCCCCAACATTCATTTCAATAACAACTATCCCTGTTAAATTTTAAAATCTCACCTTTATGCTTATTAATGTGGATCTTCACGTACATAAAGAAAACAAGGAAGGTTTTCAATGGAAATAGAGGGTTGGTGGGACAAAATAAATACTTTCTTTTCCTGGAAATGGTTTTTAAAAACATGAAAGTAAATATTATTAACACACTAAATCATAATCCTAAACTGCATGTATGTTACGTTAGATCATATAATTTTAATTTTAAAACATTTCATCCATTATAAAAAGTCATAAATTTGTGTTCATAATATTTATATTAGATGTATATTCTATATAACCTCATCTCTTCATTTGCAGTGGTACAGATTTTGACTTCCCTGCATGATTTACCAATGATCATGCCATGTATGTGCTCCTGGCCACCCCTGACCCCAACACACACATGCATGACCATGTCATAGGTACTCCTGCTGTAAAAAGAAACCATGGGAAGAACTTCATCAGCCTTCTAACTGTAAACCTGAACTCTACCCTTGCCCACTTATTCTCCACACAACAGCCAGTTGGACCCTTCTGAAGCAGACCAGAAATCAGATCCCACCTCTGCCTTTAAGGTCTGTCCCTGGTCTAGTCCCCATTCCCTTTATCCCTCCCAGTCTCCACCCTGTGAACCAAGCTTCCAGTCCCCTTGGGATCTTCTCAACAGGACCCACAGTTTCCACATCAGGACTTTAGGAGTCCTATGCCCTGTGCCTGGAACGCTTCCCTTCAGAGTCAGCCCAGTGGCTTCCTTTTCAATCTTCAAATCTAAGCTTATTTGTCCTTCAAAGAGTTACCCATCTGCTCTGATCACTCTGTCAATAGGGTATTTCTCCTTGTACTTCTCTAGATCAATACTTACTTTTCTCACTCTCACACTTGAACACAATGTTTATTCCTTTCACGGTTATTTTATTTGCTTGTATTTGCCTATTTTCTTCCCTATGTGAGCTTTCCTCGCTGATGTATCCCCAGGGCCTGCCCAGTACCTGTACTCAGTAGATACCCGGTAACTCTTTGTTCAATTAATGAGTAAATGTAAGACATTGAATAAGGTCTAAAATATCTTGGGATGCAAGTTTTAAGCCTATTATCCATAAAGACAAACAATTTTATTTCAGATGTTGGAAAATAGTTGAGTTTTAGATTAAAAAAAAAAATAACTTTGTTTAGAGTTACTTCATACTTGATGATGCCACTTTATTGCTAAACTGGCATCCAGTATCCTACTGAGGACTCTTTTTTAGCTTCTAAGACATAACTGTGAAATAATAATAGGTAATATTAACTGAGTACCTTTCAAAGCACTTGTATTAATTCATTTAACACCTCCTCCCCTGCCTTGAAGATAACCAAATGGAAGCACTGGGCAGATGAGTTACCTGCCCAGGGACATAGAGCCAGGAAGTGGCAAAGCTGGGCTTGAATGCTGCACTCTAGCTGCAGAGACCATGCTCGGAAACATCCCAATGGCCTTATCTCCCATATTATCCTGTGCAGGAGATCGTCCAATGGTCATGGGCCCTCATTCCATGTACATATATGGAATGAATGGGAGAAAAAAAATTAAAAAGGAGAAAGACTTACAGACTCATGGCTCAGCTCCACTTTGGGGTGGTTGGTTCACCAATTACCTTTTTTCAGATGGATCTGAATTACCAGCTCCTTCTTACCCTCTCACCACAACTGCGTAAAATTTTGCTTTGTTTGTAATATGTAGTCCAGCTTCTGGCTCTCCTCATCATGTCTGACTTCCTCTGGCTCTGGCTATACCTGAGCACTCACAGCTCTCTATTTCTCTGGAAGATTCTTAGCAGCAAAAAGTCAGCTAATATTGGTTAGGTTGCTTCCTTTGACCATATGCAAGGAAACATTAAGTATATACTAGATCAAGGAAATACAACAGAACAACTGCCTACAGGGCCACACAGACATGTTCATGTGCGGATGTATGTGTTTGGGTCTGCGTGACCTTCAGAACATGGCTAATACAAGTGGAAGAAATAGCCTTAAGAAACACAAACAAGGAAGAAACTTTTAACAAATATCTGAGGGTCAACAATGTTTGTGGTAAATAACACTTCACTTCTTGAAGACAAAGACAAAGGTATGATCCTACATGAAGACTGCAATGGGGTTCAGGGCAGGCCACCCCAGCACCCACAGTGCTACTGTGGCATATGGACTACTAGCAGCTGAGGACAAGTAAGGCCCAGCAGATTCAAAAAGAGTTTTTTACCTTTCCTTAACTGTGTAAAAGGATTTAGATAGGGGGCCTATAACAGGAAGAAAGCTGTTATCAGAGATAGTGAGTTGTTTTTTTTTTCCTCAGAAGGACTTATCTGTGGCATAACACACATTTTTTTACTGCAACATTTGCTCTTCCCATCTTCCTATGAACTGTCTTCCTCCCCTTTGATGTCCCAGACACCTACCCTCTTCTCCTTAGCTCAGATAGCATATATGCCTCAATTGAATGACTGTCTGAGACCTCTCATGTTTTTGTGGGGCTCCTATACATAAAAAAGAATTTTTTTCCCCTCTGGCTAATCAATTTTATGTCAACTTAATTATTAAGCCAACCAAAGCACCTAGAAGGTAAGAAGGAAAAAAATTTCCTCCCCTATAGCTGCAAAATATCAACCAGATTACCAGTCGAAGCACATGAACTGGATCCACAGGAATTTTGTAAAGGCAGAGAGAGACTTGCTCCATTATGATGGTGAAAACTGGTATGATAAAGGAATGAGGGAAAGCAGCCATACTCCAGAGAAGATTTTTGTTGTTGTTGTTTTCCAATGTGGTTGCTGGCTATACTGCTTTTGCTTTTCTCACTCATGTATGGGATCTGGTGAACACTGAATATAGACTGCAAAAATAACAAACTGAGTGAGTGTGGATAATATTTGAGCTAACTGATTCTAATGGGTGGCTAATTTCATATACCATTTAGACTGTAATAGTACTACCTTTCACCTCTAGGCTGACCCTTTGCTTGTGTCAGTAAACTTTTCCTTAAAAGGTGAGATAGTAAATATTTTAGGCTTTGCAGACCATATGATCTCTGTCACAACTACTAACCGCTGCCATTGAGATGCACAGCAGCTGTAATGCAGTAAAACAGACAACAAAAAAGAGCAGATAATATAGAAATGAATGAGTATGGCTGTGTTCCAATAAAACTTTATTTTTGGATACTGAAATTTGAATCTCATAGCATTTCCATGTGTCATGAAATAATCTTATTTTGACTTTGTTTCAACCATTTAAAAATGTAAAAACAATTTTTAACTCAGAGACAATAGAAAAACAGGTGGAGAACCAGTTTTGACCCAGAGGACCCTAGTTTGCTGACCTCTGTCTTCTATTATTACAGAAAAACAAATAGAGAAAAAACTCGAGGAGGAATTTTTTCAAGAAGGTGAGTCTCTTGGAATATCAGATTTTTAAAAACAAATTAACCATATTTCTTATATCGGAATGTCATTTTTAAGCTTTTTATCCAAGCAAATAAATACAGAAAAGTGTACAATTGATGAATATTCACAGACCAAACACCATTGTGTAACCAGCATGCAGATCAAGAAACAGAACTTTCTCAGCATCCGGAACTTTCCCTCAAGCTCTTCACCTTTCAGCCACCACCACCCCATCCAAGGGAGCCACTACTCTGGCTTCTAAACACCTAGGTTAATATGCTGTGGGGTCTTTTTCTTTCTCTCTCTTTTTTTTTTCTTTTTTTTTTTTTTTTGCTTTGGGTATCATAGTTTACTTTTCAAAAATAACTAAAACAATGTTGTAGGATAAAGTATGGTTGTACAATAAAAAAGACAATAAGCTGCTACAACTGAAATTTATAATTTTGAAACCATATAATCATAGACTCTAGAAATGTAAGAGATTTTACAGAACATCCTCATGTATACCCTCATATTACACCAGATTCTCAGAGTAACAGAGCTAATATATTTATAATTCAATTGTCTATCCAAATATTAGTTAGATAAGCATTATGCACATGTGCATGTGGTCAAAATCTATACATCAATAATAATATTGACAGTTAGGAAAATAATAAATTAAATTTCTGGTTGCACTATTATTGTCAAAGCTAATATCTCCCTCATTTTCATTTCATAATTGACAAAGCATTGAGTTTTTTTACACTGAACATCTAGGACTAGCCAATACTTTCAACTGTTGGCACTGCTAATGAAGATGAAGTTCCTTACAACTCACAAATGATTAGCCTTCATGATAAGGTGAAACTAAATAATACTTAATGATTTTATTAACTATTTTCTTTAGCTATATATATCAGATATGTCCTCATTTTAGCTGTAATAGCCACTAAATGTAAAATAACACTTTGCTAATTTTAATTAAGTTAGAACAAAACTTTTTAAAATAGCCATATACCAAAATTGGGCATTGTTACAGTCTTAGAGCAGAAATCTAAAAACTATGTGTTGTATTTCTGAACTAAGATACAAATACAGGAGCAAAGTTAGACAAAAGGTAAGATCTGGAGCAGTTTTCTTTTTTTTTTTCAAATATTGATTTATTTGAGAGAGTGAGAAAGAGAGAGAGAGAGCACAGGGCAGAGGAGGCAGAGGCACAGGGTAAAACAGACTCCCCACTGAGCAGGGAGACCAATGCCGGACTTGATCCTGGAACTTCAGAATCATGACCTGAGCCCAAGGCAGTCGCTTAACCTACTGAGCCATCCAGGCATCCCTGAAAATGTTTGTTTCATGAAGAAAAATTAAAACATGTTATTATTTAAGTGTAAACAGCAATGCATATTATATCCTAATATAACCCATTAGTGTTTCTAAGTATAAAAATCATCTAATTCTGAAGATTTAAATGGGATTGGGTCATCCTAAACTTGACTGTTCTATCTTCACTTTGTGACAAAGCTCTTGCTCTTGACCATAGTAAATTATCTTGAACCTCAGTTTCCTCACCCAAATTATGATTTTGTGAACTTTCTTTCCAGTTCTAAAAATATAATTATTCTAAGAACAAGAAAGTAATTAATGCCCAAGCAAAAGAATGTCTTCTTTCCTGAAATGCCTGAATATAGCATAGTTAGGAAAGAATTAAAGTTTGAAAACAATTTTCCTGAAATGTTATGAATTTCTCTAATAGTTCAGAGGCTAAATATTAAAACACTTCAGCATTAAGAATTGAATGTTTTAAATAGTAAAAATACTTTCTCCACGTAGGCAGTTAAACTTTCCAACTGGGAGCCAAAAAATTTTATCAAGTCCACATCTTTTAAAACTGCAACTTGTGTGGATGGCCCCTACTGCTCCGTATAAATTCAACCCAATTTAAAGCCCCGTAACAATGTGGGAAGTCTCAGACTATTACTTTCAATGGGATTGAGTCCCTAAGGATGGCAATGACTGAGTCCCATTGAAAGTAATGGAGTAAGCAATCACATGCCATTACTTTCAAGGAGACACAGTCTCTACCACCCATAATACCTTGATAATATAAATCTGCACTGACTCATCAGCATGAAGAATGAAAATGTAAAAGAATTTTAAAGCTGTAAATGTGCACCCTGAGACAAAAAAAAAAAAAGAAGAAGAAGAAAAGAAAAGAAAGGAAATCCTTTCTCTTTTGTACCCATAATTAATTGAAGTTAAAATGTATTGTAGTAGAGTGTAGTGGGAAGGTCCAGGACCCCAGGGTAAGGCAGCATGGATCCTAGGAACAGGATCTCGACCTTCGCTCACTTCCCTTTGAGCAACTATTGACATGCTATTAAGTGTTGTCCAGAATAACAAGACTGTTTTGTGCTCTTCTCATTCCCACTTTTAAGCATTGGTAGTTTAAGAGAAGAATGGTTTTTACCCTTAGAACCACAACTGGTTAAATTAACTATAAATGAGCTCTTTCTTTCTGTCTTAATACATATGTGTTGATTTCCCCAATAGGTGAAAAAATGCAATCTTGCTTTCTTTCTATGTGACATTCAGGTAAAATTTCAAGGAACCCTGTATCCTAGAAATAAGAGAGTTTGCCAAGATTTCCTCCTAGACCTAGTTTTTTTTTTTTTTTTAAACAGTTTTTTGCTCTTTAAATTTTCTTTTTCTTTCTTTTTTTTTTTTTTAAGATTTTATTTATTTATTTGACAGACAGAGATCACAAGCCGGTAGAGAGAGAGGAGGAAGCAGGCTCCCTGCTGAGCAGAGATCCTGATGCGGGGCTCGATCCCAGGACCCTGGGATCATGACCTGAGCCGAAGGCAGAGGCTTTAACCCACTGAGCCACCGCTAGACCTAGTTTTGAGCAAGGTGTTGGCTCTTCCATTCCTCCCCTCAATCCTAATCTCTCAACCAAGGAAAACAATATGAACAAGTGATTGGAGCTACTTAGATTAAGTTTAGCTGAGGTTCCTTTTATCAAAGGAATGAGCAAGAGAATCAGAATTAAATAAACACTTAAAAGCTGTATCTAGAGGCATGTTAGTAAATACTTAATAGCTAGTTCTCCAGGAAGAAAATAATGGTTCTGACTGTAGCATTGGCCAATTTTCCTGGTGTAAATACTTCCACCATAGTCAATTTCATGTTACCAACATGACAATCCTAAATGGAGAGCTTGGGAAAAAATGTGCAGTAGCACATCATTATATATAGTAATTTCACCACAAAGATACAACAGATGTAAATAGGCTCAAGACTATAGACAATCGTAAAAGTTATAAAGCAATTAAAAAGTGATGAGTCTCAAGTACTTAATACTTTTATGTTAAATATAATTAATATGACTTTAAGTGTAATAATTTAATTTTAAATAATGGCTGTGTTAAACAACAGACTTAAAAAATTCCTGACAATCTAAAAATTGGCTCTTGGGAGCCAGTACCAGCATCCAGCATATCCACTAGGTGCTTTTCGTT